>NC_139969.1:40871588-41159088 GCF_963993115.1 Abramis brama
CACTGCAACCCCCCCGCGCCGGTTTAGTCCTCATCACTGTTTGTTTCATCAGAGCTGTAGTTTACTGCCTCAGTTTCTTCATCTGAAATGTTATCGAACAGAATGTTGTCTGATGCCTGTCCCAGAACACATTGACTGTATAACATCCTAGCATTATTTTGCAGAAACTGAAGGTCTTTCAGTTTTCTCTTTAGAAGGCACAGTAGTCCATTGGAGCTCTCCTCTGACTGCTCAAAGTCACTTTCTACACACAAAAGGAATAAATAAAATCAATCCTAAATGTTTTAATTCCAGCAATTCATTGGTTATTGTATTTTATTATGGCAACTCACCGTTATTTTGAATTTGAATTGAGAGATCCCTCATGGAGCATTCAGCTTCCTTCAGTGTTGCCAGTATTGCTTGACCTCCATCACTAGGATCTGCTCCTCCTCCTTCAGTCGGGAAAGCAACATGACCCGGTCAAAGACCATCTTCTTGGTTGAGAGGTTGCCGTTACTTGCAATTAACGAAGGTCTTAAATTACCATATTTTACACCGAGTACTATATTAACATCAAACAATGTTTATCAAATACACTGAATATTGTTTTAAGTTAATTACTAGTGTCAGGGCATTCCCATGGCCATTGGAAATGATCAGCTGTGAGCAGTTCATCCACGGAAGGAAGCTGGTGGACTGACTGTTCATTGAAGTCCTTAAAGAGATAGTTCGCCCAAAAATGAATTTCTTTTTTCTGCTGAACACAAAAGAAGATATTTTGAAAAATGTCGGTAACCAAACAGTTGATGGACCCCATTGACTTCCATAGTATTTTTTTTTTTCCTACTATGGAAGTCAATGGGGTCCATCAACTGTTTGGCTAATTTTTCAAAATATCTTCTTTTGTGTTCAGCAGAAAAAAGAAATTCATACAGGTTTGAAACAACTTGAGGGTGAGTAAATGATGACAGAATTTTCATTTTTGGGCGAACTATCCCTTTAATGGCAGCTGCCAAGGTTGACTTGTCTTCATTAATTTTCCTCCTTATTTTGTGCCTTCTCTTGTTGCCATCTAATAAATCAACAACATTAGAATAAAGCACTCACAACATTCACAACATTCCTTAACTTATGTGAACTCATTTTTTATCATCTAATCTGACCTGTCTGATGGTACAGATAATGTTTTCTCAGCTTAAAGGAGCTGTATGTAAGAAATGTATTTCAATTAATCATAAAATGGCCCCGATATGTCACTAGACATTAAGAAATCATGTTCATTTCAAATACTTATATCACTGACAACAGTAGTCCGGCCCGGATATTGTCATTTAAAAAGTGAAGTTGCAGCCCTCAACTGATGTTGATGTTGTCATCTTGTGTTTTGGCCTGATGCCCCACCCTCCACCTATCTACCAATCACGAAGTCAGTAGTGTTTCAGCATCCGGGTTGCCAGCTCTGCTCTAGTTACCACAGCTGCAGCTACAAATGTTCCTGCTGGATCCAGGGGGGAGGGGGAGGGGATACACCGCTCTACAGTAATTTGAAAGTGATTGCAGTACCAGTTTTGGCCACAATCTTATATACGGTTCCTTTAATGCTGACATAAAGGCCTCGAATTCTGCCCTCAAGTCCAGAGTCATCCTTTGCACTTGATACTACATCACAAACAAATAAGCATTACAAATTTTATACATTCTGATATATTCATTTTATTACATAAATTAAAACAGGCCATTCAAAGTGTATTACCTGTGGCCCACTGCTGGACATCACTGACCCACTGCTGAATGTCCTCATCACTGACATTAAGCTCAGCCTGCAGACTTGCAAAGCTCTCATTTTCCAGTTTCAGCCTCTCGGTTGTCTAAACGCATATCAAAACACTATAAATTAATTTGATAATAAAGGTGTAACAATGTATGCAATCGACAATTGCTCAAATTATGTTAAACATTGTTGACTTTTGCAGCAGTAAAATACCTTAATGTATCTTTGAGACAAACATTTAGCCAGATTTTCAGATTTCCGTTTGTTCCATGCAGAAGCAAGAACAGTGAGCATGTCTGAACGTGCTATTATTAGATAGTTATGTAGTTATGGACATGTATTTAGTGCAGATTGCAGCTCTCGACAAGAAGGAGTTGACTTGCTCCACCTCTTCTCCAATTGTAAGACCAGCTCCCACTTGGTTTCTTCCAGACCATTTTATCTACAAAAACACACACACACACACACACACACACACACACCAACAACGGCTGTTGAAATAAGTGCATGTCCATACCACAAAAATATTAATATAATTAATTGTAATGAAAGAATATTACCTCACAACTCATGTGCTTTGGCATGCATAACTGATAATAGTGGGTGCATATTTAACAAAGGCCTTAGCTCTGGACAGTGTCCCACCACTCTCTTTAAGTATGGCCAGTACTTGCAGGCGACATCTGAGCAGAAGAATGACACATTTTCTTTTGAGAAGGTGTTTTGAAGGAACAGGGGATAGGCAAATATTTCGCCTCTGAACATATTTAGGCCTTTTAAAAGTCCTCCATGTCGGCACACAGCAATCTCAAGGCCTTCCTCATCAATCTTTGATGTTGACTTTTTAGCAGACGCCTTGGCTGCTGTCCATTGAGAGGAGCCACACATCCCTTTACCTGTGGCCTACAAGACATACGATTAAAATTATTAATATTTCATTAATGGTAGATGGACTGGAATATACAATATGCAAATAAGTTAAGGGTTATTACATGCTTGGTCTTTTCATGAACAAAGCCTTGAAAAAAGGGAACATGATGTACAGTTTAGAAGTACAATAAATGTACAAAAAATAGAAGAAAATACATACCCATGTGCATTATGGAACCTGTATAGCTTCCTGTTACCGTCCACTGAGATGGCATGCATGGACGGACTGCAAGCGGGACATTTAAATGGCTGGACACCACAAAACCTCTCAACCTCATGCAGGGCAAAGGTCCACTCCAGAAAGGCTTTCTGGAATGTGTCTCCACATATTTTACCACTCTGTTGAAAAAACCAAACCAATGACTTTAAGGAACAAACAGCATCTTAACAGTATACACTGAATAACAATATTTACCCTGCCATTGTAATCTGTTCCTGGGTCAAGCATTCCAAGGAATGCTTGACGTGAAAGACCTGGAGCAAAAAGTTTTAAGTCCAGAAAAGACCTAAAAAGGCCAACCTCATACACGGTCTCAAAATGTATAGAGGCTGGCCAGTAGCCAGACTTGAGGAGATCACTGAGCCCCACTGCCCATTTTGTCCTGCAGCATGAGCACTCCAGTGATGGAAGGGTGAGATTGTACTGTCCTATAATAAAAAGTGATGCATCACAACAGCGTTAAAATTCCTAATCACAGATATTACATGCAAGCATTGAGTTCTTATATTAACCTTTATATGCGGTTTTCATAAAGAGAAAAAAATACATCTTACCATTAAAATTAATTACAATAATGGGCTTGCCACTGATCACTCTGCATGAACCTTCTGAACAGGCACAGATTTTGTCTGGCAAAAGTAGTGGAAGATATCGGACTAAAAAAAGCAAAAGCAAAAAAAATTATAAAATAAACTCCTTAGTGAAGGATTCATAAACAAGTAAAATTAAATATATAATTTAATATATTTATTAAATATAATTTTACACTAATGTACAGCCATTTAAGATGTACAGAATGAAAAGAATGATGGGACACAATCTACATTGTTAAAAGTGCTATATAAATGATGACACATGAAAAGCATACCCTGTTCAGAGAACTCAAATGTCTTGGAAATGGAATGTCTCTTCACTGCAGTGGTTGGACACAATGGCTTGAAGAACCCATGGGCCATAGAGTCCCTGTTATGGAGAGGTAGGTGCTGATGGACATCTCCATCACACATGCTGCATAGATACTGCCTAGGTAGACAGTCCCTGCACCGTACAATAGCCTCAGTAGTTAAACAGTATTGGCAGATGCATTCCTGAACATGTTCAGCTGCCAAAATATTTTTAACCATGGCCTCCCTTGCAATGTGCCAGCTTTCATGGCTTAGGGACTGCCGCTTTTGCCAGGTTGTGGCCAAAGACACCTCTTCAGGATGAACACATTCGTCATTAAGGATGTGCCCCAATTCTTCAATGAGTGAGACTTGATTGAAGGAGAAACAAGAAACCGTGATATATTCAGTACATGTACAGTATGTTGCAGCTGCCAGAATATTACTTAAACTCTATAAACCAGCTGCCATTTCATATAACTATAGTAAACAGTTACCAGTTTCTGTTCGATAAACAAATTCCTCTTGGATAGGCAAACTGGTGGGAGCTTAAAAAAAAAAAAAAAGAGAAGTGAATACATAATGCTTTGGGGTTTAAAAATTAAAATAGACTGCATGTGTCAGTCATGTGCACATGTCAGTCACTCTTTCTTATGGTCCGTCAGCGCGGCATCGCTCGTCAAGTTCGTAGAGAGCTTATTCAGTCCATTTTAAATTCTGATTTTGGCCGCCTCTCAAATGGGTTATAGATATATTGCCTATGAAGTTCAAGTAAATGCGCTAGAAAATCCGCGCTCATTCATGGATGTGCATTTATAGCATGGACGAAGAAAGCGCCGACGCCTGCATGATTTCATCTGACGGTAACTTACATAAGCATATTATAATCTATATCTGTTCCGTGAGAGCAGAACGAACGAGCCTTTATTGACGTTTTTAAATCTGAAAACTCCAAAAAGCAACGAAATTGTCAGACATCCATTAGTGCATGTTCACAGAGGAAAACAACTGAAATAGAGCGCTGGTTGTTCTCTCGAACGATACTCGACGACAACAATCCTAAACCGTGGGCGAAGTTACTTAATGGGTGTAATAAATTGTATGAAATAATCCCGAAAAAAAGCACAAACACGGCAGAGATGGCAAGTTCAGCAGCTAACATTTGCTGAGGTGAAGTGACGGCTAGTAACAACAGACAAGCGGCTAGCATTGACATCAGCGACAACCCACCTGTCACTCAAGTGGCCACACCCTTAATTATGCAGAACTTTAAATATTAATCAACTAAACGGATGAGTTATAAAAAAATTCACCCCCCTCACAGTTGTCATGAAGGGCAAAATTAGCTGTATAGACCAAAGCCACATACAGACACCAGGCTGTAACACGTTTTTTTTTCTGCTGTAAAATTTGCCATTTTAACATGGGGGAGATACAGATTTGACTCACTTTTGACATCAGCCTCAAGCGGCCAGTCAACGAATTGCAGTTGAACTCACTTCCGTGTTGGTTTCAAGAGAGAGACGTGGAGGTTGCCGCTTGATCAGAGCGAGAGAGCGAAAGCAGTACGCCCATCAAAGCGCTCTGCTCGGCTTTAGGGAAGTCAGTGTCACCAAAGAAGTGGGTTTTTGGTTGCCAGGGCAAGACAACCCTGCACAGATTCCCAAAGAACCCAGCGTTAAGGGACCAGTGGATGGAGTTTGTTTTTCCAGAGCATCAACGGAGTTGTGCAAGACTGTTTGTTCCCTGCATTTCGACGATGATTGTTTTATAAACAAAGCCCAGTTCGACGCCGGATTTGCAGATCGTCTAATGCTTAAGGATGGAGCAGTCCCGATAAAGGTTCACGGTCGGTCGTGCGTTGGAACCGCAGGCGGCGAGTAAAACTGCTTGTCTACTTCAAATGTCTGAGTGTTGTTAGCTATCGGCGCGTTAGCACAGCTTTAGCTTCGCCCACACGGCACGCCTCCAGCCGCTCGTTTTTTTTCGGAAAGACTCGGTACAGCCTATCTTTCTTTTATAAATATAATAAAACTAAAGACTTTTTGGAGATTTGAAGGATGCAATACTACTCTATAGGTACTCAAGATTAACATGAGATTGACTGAAAATGAGTGTTCCACCCCCCCTTTAACAGGTTTTTAAAGTAGTTTATACTTGCCTGTCATGAATAATATATTTAGCTATATAGCTATTCATCTGTACTTTTCTTTAAATTATTTGACAGAGAAAAAGTAAAAATAAATAATTATTCAAGATACAATTTCTAAAGTTAGCTGTATCTGATCAAGAAACACATCTCCAAGAAGAAGTGATGCTTCCAAAGAGCCTCTGGACATTCTGCTTGAACATGTAAACAAATGGGGGGATTACAAAATAAAAAACAATTTGGGCTAAATCAGGTTTACAGAGATTTTAATAATCCACACATCTGTGATTGTTACGACCCTTCATGGTTTTAAAGTCTAGGAAAGTAGAAGGGGAACATTACGTCACCTGTCAACAATATTTACTATTAGAACACTGGAAAATGAGTAAAACCAGGAAGCAGCAGAACGTTTGAACACATTTATTATGTGCAACTGGTCAAATGATCTCTCTATATATATATATATATATACACAGATATACATAGAGATAAATAAAGAAACAATTAAAGTTGTTTACAATCAAAAGCAAATCAAACAAACCAACAAATTATATTATCCCAGACCTGGGAGGGGAAAAGGGAATAACTTGACAGTGCCAACTCAAAGAAAAGAATAAAACAAAAGAATCTTTCTATACCATTTTAGACTAACCTAACTAATACAAAAGAGAAATGTAGAAAGGAAAAGTCTTCGACGTCCGAGACGTCGTATCCTTCCCTACTCTAACTATCAAACAAAAGTACAACAAATCGCACATGCCCCTTAACCTAGTGTATTTAAACAGAAAATAAACCTAAGTGCAATGTACGTCACGTGACATCTCTTACCTGTCCCTTTCCCGTTACCATTTCAAAAACACAGCGTTACCGCTCTCAAACATTAAGATAAGAAGAATTGGATGGCAAAACAGCGAGATCTCACATGACCGATGTTAAGCACAGTAACAGAGCTTGATAAATTCTCAACAAAAACAAGCAAAACCAAATCAAGCTTAACAGAAAAGAAATGCCAAGCGCACAAATTCAAGCTCACAAACAAAAAGGCCGCCGCCGTCTAGTGCGTTCGTGACTCCTTTTATAGTTCCCGGGTTTCCGGTAACCATATAACTGGATCTCGCTTGCAGACGTCAGCACGCCAAACCCCTCCTCTCGGACGGTTGACAGCCAATCAGGCAACCGATCAGCACATCACCTGGGAAAGAGAAAAATAAACGGACAGTGGCAGAAACAATACAAAAGAAACTAGAAACCCCAAAGTCGCACAGCTTGGTGTCACATAATATCGTAACACCCCCACATTTAAGAACAAACATATATTGTTTGTTACAAAAAAAATTCTTGACATGAAACAAATCATAACTCACCCGCCATAAGCCCTTTTCAAACCCTGGAAAGAGCGTCAGCCAGAACATTCTTAGACCCCTTTTTATGATGAATTTCAAGGTTATAACTCTGTACGAACAGAGCCCAATGCATCAAACGTTGATTGGTATTATACATCCGAGAAAGAAAAACAAGGGGGTTATGATCCGTATACACAACTGTAGGCAGATTGGAAGAACCTAAATCAACTTCAAAGAACTGCAAAGCAAGCAGCAACGCCAAAGTTTCCTTTTCAACTGTAGAGTAATTTCCTTGATGCTTATTAAACTTACGGGAGAAAAAAGCATACTGGATGGTCCACGCCATCCTCGCTCTCTTGAAGCAACACTGCTCCAGCGCCCACCGCGCTCGCATCCACTTCCAACTTAAAAGAGCGATCAAAATTTGGAGCCGCCAAAACTGGGGTGCTGTACAACAAAGCTTTAACACTCTCAAATGCAATCTGGCACTCGTCAGTCCACGTAAAAGTTTGTTTTGGACTAAGAAGATTAGTGAGAGGGGCTACTACTGTGGAGAAATTTTTACAAAAATTACGATAGTACCCGGCCATACCTAGAAATCGTCTCAATTCTCGCCGTGTCTTAGGTACTGGAAATTCCGTAATAGCTGCAACTTTCGTTTCCACAGGCTTCACTTGTCCCTGTCCCACCTGTTTGCCCAAATAGGTGACACTAGCTTGACCAAACACACATTTTGACAAGTTAAGGGTTAGTGAAGCATTTTCCAGCCTCTCAAACACTGTACGAAGTAAGGACATGTGCTCTGTCCAGTCCTTAGAAAAAATTACCAGATCATCTAAATAAGCATTACAGTTGGGCACGCCAGCTAGAACTATTTGGATCAATCTTTGAAATGTAGCAGGAGTGTTCCGTAACCCGAACGCCATAACGTTGTATTGTAGGAAGCAGTCCGGGGTTACGAACGCAGAGATGTCCGATGCACGCGGCGTTAAGGGTACCTGCCAGTATCCCTTAAGTAAATCAAGTTTACTAACAAAATTAGCAGAACCTATATTATCGACACAATCTTCCATCCTGGGAATCAGGTACGGTCACGGCATTCACTTTCCGATAGTCCGTACAAAAACGGAACGAACCGTCAGACTTATTTACCAAAAGGCACGGAGAACTCCACGGGCTACAGCTGTGCCGGGCCAATCCATTTGTCAGCAGATACTCAGTCTCCTCCTTCATGACAGATCTTTTGATAGCGTTAAGTCGATAAGCATGTTGTTTTATAGGTTTTGCACCACTAACATCAATATCATGTCGCAACACCTTAGTCTGAGACGGAACGTCAGAGAATAAAGCTGGGAATGCGGTGATAAGATCTACCACATCCTGCAGTTGCCCATCGGGTAGATGAGAGAGATGAGAAGACAAATTCATTAGAATAACTGAATTCTCTAACTTTATTACATTGTTGAGGAGTATTTCTCAGCACTAAACCATCCTCATCTGCATCCACTTCACCCTCTGCAACAGATATAAATTCCGTCATTGCCATGACAGGTGCCATTTCTTTCGCAAGATCACATTGCACTTGTTCTCGTTCATGATACTCTTTGAGCATGTTGACATGACAAACACGTGTTTTACGTCTTCTCTCTGGTGTGCGTATAACATAGTCTGTCTCACTAAGTTTCCTGACCACTTCATAGGGGCCAGTATATCGAGCCGACAATGCAGACCCTTGGACAGGTAATAACACTACATTGTTATTACCTGGTGACAGGTAATGTTTTCCTGAACCGACTAACATAGTCCAAAATATTTATTTCAGACTCTGAATTAGTCTCCAGCATCTTATCTTTAAGGACCTTTAATGGGCCTCAGACAGTATGTCCAAAAACCAACTCGGCTGGGCTGAAACCGAGTGATTCCTGCACTGTTTCACGTATGGCAAACAATACCAAAGGGATTCCCTCATCCCAATCCTTATTTGTTTCCATACAGTACCTTCGAAGCATTGCTTTTAAGGTCTGGTGAAATCTCTCAATTACACCCTGGCTCTCAGGATGATAGGCACTTGAGACTCTGTGTTTTATAGACAAAGACTTCAGGGTCTGAGCAAAAACGTGTGACAAGAAATTCGTTCCCTGGTCTGTCAGAATCACCTTAGGAAGACCAAATGTAGAAAAGAATTTTATTAGCGTTTTCAAAATGACAGGAGCAGTTATTTTGCGCAGCGGTATCGCTTCTGGAAATCTTGTCGCTCTACACATAATAGTGCATAAATACTGGTTACCTGATTTTGTCTTCGGTAAGGGACCAACACAGTCTACAAGCACTTCTTCAAATGCTTCACCCACAAATGGAATAGGAGAGAGTGGAGCGGGAGAAATTAACTGATTCGGCTTCCCTGTGATTCAGGTTTACAGAGATTTTAATAATCCACACATGTGATCTACACGTAATGCCTGGTATTGACTTAAAGCAGTGTGCAGTTATCTCATCATAAGGTAACCACAAACATATGGTGCATCAATAAAAAACAATTGTTGCGCACAGCAAACTCTTACACTACATTTTAACCTAAAATATTTAATAATAAATTACATATGCTACATGTGCATGCTCACTTTAAAGCACTGTTCTTCAACCCTGCTCCTGGAGGACCGCCAACACTGCACGTTTTCTTTGTCTCCATAATCTAACACACCTATCAATTCATAAGCTCATTATCACATGGGTTAATGAGCTGATGAGTTGAATCAGGTGTGTTTGATTAGGGAGTCAAAGAAAACGTGCAGTGTTGGGGGTCCTTCATAACGTTTGATGCTGACAGCATTGACAAGCATTAGATATCGGAAGCTAACACTTGCATTTACAATAAATTGGGTTAACAAGAACTGAAATGTTTTATTCTTTTGCTAAATACTTACTTGTGTATTCTGATGATTCAATGGAAGAGACGAACTTGAGCACTGCATTGAGGGGCGGGAAGTGATGAGGGCGCTGAAAATGTTTAAACATTTGATTGGTTTCCAAGCGGTAGTGGGTGTTTCCTGGAGCAGCGAATGACTAAAATTCAGGCCAATGTACCCTTTTTTATTAATTTATTATTAATTTATTATTATTATTATTATTATTAGTTAATAATTTTACCATTCCATATACATATATACATACATACATATAAGAAGATTTAAAAAAAAAAAAAACACTGGATGGATTTTTATCATTTTATGATGGTTGTGTACAGGCACTGCCAACACACATTTCACTACAATCAACTTGTAAAAGTGCATGTACCATTATATGACCCCTTTAAGATATCTGATATTCAAATTTCATACAATTCATACAAAAGTATTACTCATCATAGCCTATCTATGTGCTTCTGGGTCTGTTAAATATGCGGTGGAATATGTTTGTCTGATGTGTTAATAAATCATGTGTTTTTAAGATCCAGGATTATTTTTGATAAATTAGGGATGGGTCACATTACCTGAAAAGAAATTTGTCTGGAGTGCATGATCTCAAAATGTTTATTGGTATATACCTTGCAAATAACACATATCAACTGTATTCAAAATGAAATATTAAAGTCGGACCTTAAAGTTAACAAAAGTAGTAAAAAGAAATAAACATCTAGGTACTAAATCTAAATGACACGTTTAACAAAAAGTGTCCCACCTTACCTGCATTCAATCAATCGATTTTAACATCGATGCCATAGAAGAATCATTCCCTTAGAAATTTTTACTTCTGCCTTCAAAGACAATTAAATAACAGTCCAATTGCATGTGTAATATAGTAGGGTGACCATACGTCCTGTTTAACCAGGACATGTTTGGCCAGGATTTCGAGATCGCCCAAAATGCCCGGGATTCGGCTTTTGCTTTCTACAGTCACCATTCATTATGTTTACATTATTACATTATTTGACACTGACACGTACGTGCCAGCTTTGCAGGTCATGCATTCTGCTTCACACGGATCCCGATCGAGACGAAAACACAGGAATTTTCTTAGCAATGCTAAAACGCACATCAACCGATCACTTGTTTAACGTTCATGTAAACACTACATTCAGATTCACCAATCGGAATTAATTCAGTCCTACTGAATCAAAAGTTGTGCATGTAAACAAAATGAATGGCGACGATAAAGCAAAAGCCGTATCCTGGATATTCTGGGCGATCTCGAAACCCCGGCCGGACATGTCCTGGAATATGGTCACCCTATAATATAGGCTTGTCAGGCTTGGTACATCAGAGTCTGTAGAAATGGTTTCTTGAAAAAGAAGAACTGTCAGCTATTCACTTATGTGAGATGAATATCTGCTATAAGAAGTGGTGTCAAGCATGAACGTCAAGTGGAATTGTACACTAAGAATTAATGAGTCACAAATGAGCCACCAAATGAAGAGAAGAGGAATCTATGGCAGTACTTCTTTTAATAAACACAAAACAATGGACATAATCTGCACACATTGTGCAATGCAAGACAAAGAACTGAATAAACTGAGTGCTCTATATAAACAGGCAAACAAAGGGAGCTAAATGAAACACAGGTGAACTTAATTAGTGACTAACAGACTATCATGGTTAACTTGTAGCTCAACATGAGTTCCTAAAAGAGCAGCCAAAAGCGTGATTGCAAAGGAACATTCTCTCAACCCCAGGTCAGGACTGCACACGGATTAAGTGTTGTAGTATTTTTGTGACTGCAATATTCAGGCTCCACACGGATTGAAGACAACTTTTCAGCTATACGGTGATGCACCTTTGCTGTTTTAGGCTTGGTTTTTTTTCTCCATTCCATTTCCTCCATCAACTGACTTGATTTAGTAGGCTACAACTAAAAAAAAGTTAAAGCAAAAGTATAGATGTTGTCTTTTATTTTACCTGTCCTTGTGAAGAAGTACACTTTTGCATGCTTTAGATAGAAGCGTACATATTATTGAAAATAAACCTATAAAAAATATAAAATATATACTTAAGTGCAAGAATGTAATGTTTTCAGACTTAATTGCATGTTTATGCATATTTTAAATGTATATTAAGCAGTCCTTTGTTTGACTGAAGTACATCTTTATTTTTAATCCATTTCATAATTACTTGTATTGTCTTTGAAATATGGTTAAAGTGCACTGCTGAATGTACTGAAATTTACTGTGCATTTATGGTCAACTAAAATATATTTTAATATAGTTTATATTTCATCTTATGTAATGCATTTAAAAATATACATGCAATGAAACATGAACTAATATTGAATAACATGTAGGCTACAACAGATCAAATTAAGTCTACTTCTTTAAAGCACAACAAAAATATTTTTAAAATATAATGTACTTTAAAGTAAAACTCTTAGTTTGACGTTACTCTTTTTTTCTTTTCTTTTTTTAAGTGTACATGTACTTAATGTCACCTGCCAGCAGAAGCGCTATGATAGCCACCAGAGGGCACTTCTCCCTAGACCTTTTCCATTTCCATAAACCTTTGCCTGCAGGACTCCTTTTAGTGTGATTACATCCACCTGTATGTCATTGGTTTGTTAATGTTTGTGTGTGTGTGTATATATCATAAGCACTTTGGCTGGCAGGTGTGACACTTATGAAAGTGTACGGTGTGTACACTTAAGTGGCTTTTTATAATTCATCAATGTTATTATCTGAGAGTGGACCTACAGGTCCTTCAAGATACTACAGGTACACATCCAATGCCAATAAGTGCTTTTTTTCACAAGGGTACATAGTAATTCAAAAATTATAGAGTTTTCCAGACAGCAACATGGTGTCGGCCCAGATCCAGCCCACATCTGGTACACCTGGATTACACCCGGCCCAGATGTGGGCCGACACTATGTTGCTGTCTGGGATATGGTTTTCCGTTGCAAACTAATCTGGTTGTGCTATTTTACCTAATGCAACTTCCATTCTCAAAGCTCCCTGCAACAAAGCTTTGACCTTTTATCAACTATATTACGTTCTTAAACCAAATGGCATGATTTCAATGAATCCTCTCTTCATTGTAGGCTTTAAAGATCAACATGGAGAAAATCATCCTAATATTCCCTCTGATATTGCTGGTGCTGCATATACAAGGAGGAGAGTTCTCCAAAGGTCCAGTTTGTTTGCCTGCCGAAGCTCCACAGCCGGAAGTCGTGGAGTTCGACAACACAATCTATGCCACTTGTGAAGTAACTCCCAGCCCCAATTTGCCACGTAACCAGCCAAAGATCTTTGGGCAAATCCTCTTCAAGCAGCTCTTCCCCAATGGAGATTTAGAAGTGAAAATCAACCTCCGTGGTTTGCCTGCCAACGATCATCAAGAGCGTGCCCTGCACATCCATCGGTATGGAGACCTGAGTCAAGGCAACATCACTGTTGGTCCTCATTACAATCCAAACGGCGCTGACCACCCTCCTGGAGACCTGGGCAACTTTGCTTCCAAGCAAGGAGTTATAAGGCAGTCCCTGACGCTTCCAGACGCCAAGCTCTTTGGGCCTTATTCCATTCTGGGACGTGCGGTGGTGGTTCATGAGAAGGAGGATGATCTGGGAATGGATTCAGATGAGGAGAGTGCTGGACAGATAATTGCTTTGGGTGTGCTTGGTATTACTACTCCAAGTCTGTGGCAGAAGACTGAAGTGCCCCCCAAGGAAAAATGTGGAGGTAGATTCAAATAGGATAATCATGATTTTCCTTTTGTGTTCTTTGTATGTGTCCTGCATTAAAGTATATTTCATAAAATGAACATTCCCATGTTTTGTTTTGTTTTTTCTTGGTCTTTTCAGAGGCTTTTTGGCCATAGCTTCCAATAGTAAATGCACTCTTAAAAATAAATGTAGGGTGAATGCAGGTAAAGTGGGCCGTTTAGTTTGATTTACTGTGCTCAATGGGTTAACACTTTAAGAGCATGACAATGGCCTTTTAATTAAAGATCCACTATTTCTTTAAATGATAAAATGGTTTTGGTTGATGCAACATGACACTGGAGGGTGTGGCTACATCTCAAGGGAGGACGCCCTTATTGTTGAAGGTAGACATAACCTCTGACATAAGATTGTATTAAATATGATAAACATATAATTTAAGGTAACAGAGATTTGTTTTGGCTTTATGGCGGTTCTTAATAAAGTTATTTTCCAGCTAAAGTTAGTTTTGATTGATTCGCTTCCGTCGCAACAATCATTTGTTATTAAATTAGGGGCCGCCAAGACGACACCATTCTCTCTACACCGACTTTAAACGCGAACCTGTGAGAAACGCTGATGGCGTTCACATGCGCATTAAGAATTGGTTCTATAGTTATGTGCGTTTCAATATGTGCGCAGGTTTGGAATTCCCTACAAACCAAGCCTAAATAAAGTACTAGTCTTTCCTTTATAAATTTTGATACAGAATTTTATTTGATCACTTCGGGGTAGTACCGCAAAATGAATTTCTCGCCAACGCTTTAACTGTAGAGTGGTAAAGTTGGCACTTCAGCACTGCGTTGTCATCGGGTCCAGGCGAAGGTCCTTCGTCAGATCTGGATACGGCCTGGATCCGGCAGGCTGTGGGAAAACCTCGGGATAACCAAAGACACTAAATGAGTACATCAGGATTTATGGGAAGTGTTCCGGCTGACCAAATCTATGCAGCCTAACATTGAATTATAGAAGTCTATAATGTATTATTTGAATGCTAGGTCAAAAAGATGTGTCTTTAATCTAGCTTTGAACTGACAGAGTGTGTCTGCTTCCCGGACAATGTTCGGAAGACTGTTCCAAAGTTTTGGTGCTAAATTTGAAAAGGATCTACCGCCAGCAGTCGATTTTGATATTCTAGGTATTATTAACTGGCCGGAATTTTGAGATCGCAATAGACGTGAAGGACTATAATGCGTTAAGAGCTCGCTCAAGTACTGCGGAGCTAAACCATTTAGTGCTTTGCAAGTAATTAGCAATATTTTAAAATGTATACGATGTTTAATAGGCAGCCAATGCAGTGTTGACAGAACCGGGCTAATATATTCATACTTCCTGGTTCTGGTAAGAACTCGAGCTGCTGCGTTTTGAACTAGCTGTAGTTTGTTTATTAAGCGTGCAGGGCAACCGTTTTTGGTACGTATCCTAGAGACAAAGACGAATTAATGATATTAAGAAGAGGATCTATGACCTCTGGGAGCATCTCTTTCAGTAGCTAAGTCGGAATAGGGTCTAACATACGTGTTGTCGATTTAGATGAATTAACGAGTTTGCAAAATTCTTCCTCTCCTATAGCAATAAATGAATCCAATTTTTCCTCAGGGAGACTACAATGCACTGTCTGATTCGATACTGTAGTAGACGATTGCATAGTTATAATTTTGTCCCTGATATTATCATTCTTATAAGTGAAGAAGTTCATAAAGTCATTACTGCTGTGTTGCTTGGAAACTTCTGGGCTTGGAGCTTTCTTTTTCGTTAGTTTAGCCACCGTTTCAAATAAATACCTAGGATTATGTTTATTTTCTTTTAATAGGGTTGAAAAATAAGCAGATCTAGCAGCTTTTAAGGCCTCTCTGTATGCAATCGAGCTCTCCTTCCATGAAATCCGAAATACCTCTAGTTTTGTTTTCTTCCAGTTGCGCTCCGTTTTTCTGGCTGCTCTCTTAAGGGCCTGAGTGTGCTCGTTGTACCACGCCGTTGGACTATTTTCTTTAATCTTCTTTAAGCGCAACGTGTCTAAAGTGCTGGAAAGGAGAGAGTTAAAAGTTTCTGTTGCAATATCAAACTTCTAAGCTATCTGGGATGCTGAGATGATGAAACTGATTAGGACGATTATTGATAAAGCAATCTTTAGTGGCAGAAGTGATAGGTCTAACATATTTATAACACGGAGTCGGCTTTGCAGCCTTGGCTAAATGTAATTTACACGAGACTAGATAATGATCTGAGATGTCATCGCTCTGCTGCAGAATTTCAACGGCATCAACATCTATTCCGTGTGATAATATTAGATCTAGAGAATGATTACGACAATGAGTAGGTCCTGACACGTGTTGTCCAACTCCAATTGAGTTTACAATGGCTTTAAATGCCAAACCCAATGCATCTTTTTCATTATCGATGTGTATATTAAAATCACCAACAATTAGTACTTTATCTGCAGCCAATATTAATTCTGATAGAAAGTCTGCAAATTCTTTGATAAAATCTTTATGGTGCCCTGGTGGCCTGTATACAGTAGCCAGCACAAATCTCAAACGTGATTTATCGTTTACACTATATATTTTTACATTAAGCACCAACACTTCAAAAGAATTATATTTAAAACTTGATTTCTTAGTGGTTTTGAAAATATTACTATAAATTACAGCAACACCTCCCCCTTTGCCTTTCAGACGAGGCTCGTGTTTATAACAGTAATCTTGTGGGGTTGACTCATTTAAAGTAATGTAATCGTTTGGTTTTAGCCAGGTTTCTGTCAAACACAGCACATCTAGGTTATTATCTGAAATCATATCATTAACAATGAGTGCTTTTGGAGTAAGGGATCGAATATTCAGCAACCCAAGCTTTAGCATTTGCTCATCTGTATTATAGCTGTTTTTTTGTATTTGTTGAACATCAATTCAATTTTTAACCTTAGATGGGTTTGGACGTTTTTTTGATTTCCAAATTCGGGGAACAGACACAGTCTCTATATGACGATAGCTAGGTGAAAGAGGCTCTATGTGATGGGATTTATCTGACCTTGGTGACGCGAGGCCGCTAGCAGACAGCCGGTTAAGCCAGTCTGTCTGCTTCCTGACCAGGGGCCTCATTTATAAATGTTGCGTACGCACAAAAGAAGGCGTACGCCGCTCTCTGCGCAATAATTGGTTGTAAGATATTTGTATTTGTAGTGATTCGTCAATTTAGCTCAAAGGAATTATTAATTAATTTATAGGGAATTTCGAAAGAGTCACTTATTAAAACCAAGCAAATGACTCGTTTGCGGTTCATTTGAACTGGCTGTAACTATCAACTCTGCAACGGATATAAATATCCGAACTATAGTGAAACACTATAGTTAGCAAGGTAACTTAGATCAGAAGTTTAAGACATTAAATTCGTAAGCACATAACACAAGTAATACTTCTCTTTAAAATACAAACAAGACTTTATTGATTAGTCTAACACATAAGACTAATATCTAACACAAACACACGCACACACATTCATACGAGTTGCAGAAAGAAAAAGAGTAAGGAAAGATTACGTTTTAAGAGTGAGTTTAAGAGTTTTTTATTTTTATTTTTTATTATTATTTTGGCTCCTGCGATGGGTAGGGGGGCGTCCCATCCCTGTGCGTTGAGCCGACCAGATGAACCAGTTGTTTCCAGTGCTGACGGTCTTGTGCCAGCTGCTCTGCATCCTCCATAGCAACTCCATGTTGTTGGAGGTCGCCCGCAAGGACGTCAAGCCATCGGGTGCGGGGTCTACCTCGTGGTCGTCTCCAGCCTGCAGCCTTCGGATCAAACTGGAGAATGGCTCTTGTCGGATGGTCGGGAGGATGGCGGAGGACATGGCCAAACCAGCGGGTGCGACGTTGCGCAGCCAGGCAGGATGCTCTGGGCTGGCATGTCTGGGCTGGCATGTGTGGGCTCTAAGCACTTGATTGGAAACCCGCTGGGGCCACCTGATGTTCTCGATGGTTCTGAGAGCCCTGCTATCAAAGCCATCTAATCTTGCAGCCAGTGTCTTATTTAAGGGCCAAGTCTCCGAGCCATAAAGCAGGATGGAGAGTACTGCTGAGTTGTAAATCCGGATCTTCGTCTTGCGTGAGATGGTCTGGTGCCGCCAGAGTGGTTTCCAGAGAGACTGCAGGGCTGACGCAGCCAGGGCTCTTCTGCGGGTAATCTCTGGTTTTAGGTCCCCGTTGTCTGTCACTATGGATCCCAAATACACAAAGTTCTTGACATGCTCTACAATGTTATTGCCAAGCCGCAGGGAAGGTGGATGCGGTCCGTCACCGACATACATGAACTTGGTTTTCGTCCAGCTCACCTGGAGGCCAAGCTTCTCAGCCTCTTCACTGTATATGCCCAGAGCGTCTCTCAGCTGACTGTAGGATGTGCTGAGCAGGATGGTGTCGTCAGCGTACTCCAAGTCAGTCAGGTGGTAACTCCCGAAGTTCACTCCGGGGACCCGCTCACAAACCCTTGACATCAGATGGTCAATGATGCAGTTGAAGAGGTCAGGAGCAGCCACGCAGCCCTGGCGAACGCCACTGGAGATGGGAAACCAGTCTGAGTCTCTGCCGTTGATACGGCCACAGCTCTGAGCGTTGCTATAAAGCAACTTGAACAGGGCAACGATCTTGGGTGGTGCTCCAAGGGCATGTAGGATACTCCACAGTGAAGTATGGCAGACGGTGTCAAAGGCAGCCTTAAGATCTATGAACCCGATATAAAGATGGCGATCTTTACGGAATTCATAGGTCTTCTCTATCAGCAAGCGAACGGCGGAGATTTGGTCTGTTGTGGAGCGATTAGGCATGAAGCCAGCCTGCTGGGGACGGCGGCTGCTTCTGATGGCTGGGAGAGCACGGGTGAGCAAGATCCTGGTAAAGAGCTTGCCGGGGATGGAGAGAAGGGTAATGCCTCTGTGGTTGCCGCAGACTAGCCTGTCACCCTTACGTTTCCAGAAGGGCAAGATGACTCCTCTGGTCCAGTCGCTGGGAATCCTCTCTGTCTCCCACACCTCATTGAATATGTGGGTAAGCCACTCAACGATGCTTTCACCGCCTGATTTTAGCATCTCAGCGGTTATTGCACAGATGCCGGGGGCTTTCCTGTTGTTACGTTTTTCCAGAGCGGCTCTGACTTCCTCAGGTGTGACAGGATCTGTACTGCAGACAACACTAGGGGCTGCAGCGTTAGCGGCCGATGAGATGGCGGGATCGGCCGGGGAGGTACCGTGCTGCAGAAGGAGGCTGAAGTGCTCTTTCCAGCGTTCGAGGCAGTTTGCTTCAGTTGCTATAAGGTTGCCATCAGAATCTTTCACCAGGGCTGTCTTGATGCGTGGGCCATTACGGGCTTGGCGCAGCAGACTGAAGACACGGCTCATGTTGTTGTTATTGGCCGCGGACTCTAGGTGTTTAGCTTCTGCTTGCCAGAACTTCTCCCTATCCTCGGCTATAGCCACATTGCGCTGGCGGTTCAGTCGCTGATACTCCGAGTTTAAGAGTGAGATGATGAAATCCCAAGTTTCTATATGCACTTATAAGACATGACCTGGAACGAACCATCAATCATTAATTTAACCCTTCTATCGTTTCTTAGACAGGTTATTACATTTATATCAATACACCAGTTCAGCTTAAGAGTCTGGAGGTTACTTGCTCGTTTTGCGTTCCCTTTTGGGAATTCCTTTGGTCGGCGTCAAAGGGGTTTCCCGAGTTCGTTCGTTGGCTGGTCTCCTTGTGCCTGGGTCTGGGGCGGCCAATCACGTGGTGTGCTGGCGGATGAATTGAAAGTCTTTGCCTAAAGCTGGTTTTGTTGAATCGTGGGACGAAACTTTGCCGCAAAACTTAACTTAGAACCGAGACTCACAACGGAAAAGAAAGGAAAACTTAGAAAAGAAAGAAAATTGAGACGAGAGTAGTTAGATGACTTGAATGAAGCTGTTAACCCATGTTCTTCTGATCTTAATTTGGGTTCTTTCGTCTGCGCTTCTACATGGTTAGTCTGGTTTAGATCTTCATCTCCCGCTGCATTTTTGGTTCTGCACTAAACTTTGTTCGGGTCTAAGATTTTAAACTCACATGTTTGTCCGGCCTCCTGGATCAGTTCTGACCAATTAGACACTGTCTTTATTTAGGAGGTGGCGTTCTCTTCACTTCTTATTATAAATCAAGCTTATCTGTGCTCTCCTTACTCTCTAAGCTCTAGCAGAGAGGACAGAGGCCACAGTTTAGACATTATTACTATTATAAGAATACGAAACATTTTACACAGATTTCATTCAAGCCATCTTTTGAATTAAGAACATACGATCATGCTGACAGGAAGCACGACACACTTTCATTCAAGCATCTAATAGTTATAACAATTACATGAATTGTATGGGATCTAAGCATATTAGACACACATTTATTGTAGACACAAAATAGAGTCATGTAGTTGCATGATGTTTGATTATAAGTCCATTGAAAATTGTTCTTGAATGATTTTATGTGTAGTTATAGGTAAAATCTCAGTTCTCTGGTTTGAAGAGAAGAGAACTCTGGTTTGGTCATTCAGAGGTCCTTAAGGAGGAGGGGGTCTGGAATGTTGTGGGGTCCAGCATCCTTCTGCTGTTATCTTTACCGGGTACTGAGCTGTGCCATCTCTGAACCAATCATTCTTTTCCAAGCTATCTCACACTGACAAGTTCTTCCTTTAGCTGGGCTCATAAAAGTTCGTAGGTAGACTGGCTGGAGCCGGGATGGGTGATTTGGGGCTTGGAATGTTTAGTTCTGTGTGGAGTTGCGTTTGAACAAATCACCTGGAAGATTCATTTGTGTTTAGTTCGCACTCAATCCTACATGGTATTTATAAAAAGCAAACTTAACGGGAAAATGTGCGGTCCTGCACGCAAACTCTGACCCAGGCGTACGCACAAAAACGGGTGAAATGAGAAATGGCGACACCGTCGGCAGATGGAAGAAACACGTGAAAGTGTGTGAAACTGTAGACCGTTGTGTAAAAGAAATGGCAATACTGCCTCTCATAAATAACAAGAAGACTTCACAAAGCAAGTCTTACAATTAACAGCCTACACGAACACCTGTTTGATCGATCTGCAGTGTAAAACAAACAAAATCAAATGAAGATTACGACAGAAATGCAAATTAACACATATTTGCAAAAAGAAGAGTGAAATATGTTCTGCAATAATATTGGCATGTTATGCAACTAATCCTCATAACACATCTGTAGCTTGTCAGATGCAATCAAATGGATGGTAATAAAATGCCATGATGCCATCACAATGCGGAATGATGCACAATGGCTGATCTTGCGCTCTTGGTTTTCCTCTCTGTTTGCCATGATTTCGCAATCGATGAATATTAACTTGTGGGCATTTCACGGACTATTTATGGGCAACTATGGGCGTGACATGAAGCCGCAAAAGCTGTGCGACATTTAGAATTGATTGTGAGTTATTAAGGGAAAACTGCGTAGGATGTGCGTGCGCACGGTTTTATAATCAGAATATTTCTGTGCGTACGCACGTCCTATGTTTCATCCGTACGCCACTTCTGACGCAAATCCTGTGCAAAGTTTTATAAATGAGGCCCCTGGTGCCCAATTTGTCATGTTTGAGGGGTGTATACCATCTCTTTTCAACAGGTCAGGTTTGCCCCAAAAACTTTTCCAATTATCTATGAATTCTATATTATTAAGCGGACACCACCGAGACAGCCAACCGTTAAGTGAACACAATCTACTAACTATCTCATCACTCCTGCGAACAGGAAGTGGGCCAGAGCAGATTACAGTGCTTGACATCGTACTTGCAAGTTCACACACCTCTTTAATGTTAATGTCGAACATCATTAGTGCCGACGTGAATAATGATCTTAGAGAATTTACGATTAGCATTAGCCAGCACTTTTAAATTTGCTTTGATGTCAGGCGCTCTGGCTCCCGGCAAACATGTGACTATGGTGGCTGGTGTCTCTATTTTCACGTTCCGTGTAATAGAATCGCCAATAACTAGGGCACAATCAACAGAATTCTCAGTGGGTGTTTCACTGAGCGGGGCAAATCGCTTTGTTATGGTAAACGGAACAGAAGAGTGTTTTTTTTTATCCGCGACTAGAGCCATCCCTCACTGTCACCCATTTGCCTTGCTGCTCAGGCACTAATTCAGCCAGAACCGAGTCATGTAAAGAGTTCACTATGCTAGGCGCATCCAAAGCAGTATCTAAATATAAATCCTATATTGCCGACAGAGAAGGCTATGCTAAACATGTGACATGAAGTGCAGGTGACAATAACAGGACAAGACATTACTCACCATGTTTGTTGACTGATTCTTACTCACCTGAGCTTTTTATGAACTCAAATGCGCGGGTGCGAGAGAGAAAAATAAATAAAAAATAGCTGAGCGCACGGGTGGCGCGTTTCAAAAGGCTAGCGAATTACTAGCGTGTTGTGCTAGTAGTAACGGTAGCTAGCGATGTCAGGTTAATCTGAGATGTTGGGTAAGCTGTATTTAGTAGTATAAACAACTAGAAATTGTGTAGTAAATGACGGTTCAAAACAAAGAAATACGAGGCTAAGAGCTTACGGCACCGAAGCAAACAAACTCACAGCAGGCAGCGAGGCACGAGTTGTGTACTTCCAGTATCCCAAAAGTTCCCAAAGGTTTTTAATTTCAGAGAAATTCCAATTTTAAATAATGGCTCGTCCATGTTCACTTGTCGCCTGTCAGTGACGTAATATCCGCATTATCCCTGGTTTCCGCTCGTACTGCCATAGTAACCATGGCGACAACTGCGTTACGTCTAGCGGCACGCTCATGGAATTGTTTCGTTCAAACATTATTGACCATGGCAAGCAGACTTTGGGACAAAAGGAGAACTAAAACGAGGATCAATACCGGCGTGGTGTTTTCGACATGCCGAGAGCTCCACGTCCATGACAAACTTCGACTTGACAGAGACGTCTTGCATATACTTTATTAGACAGGTGAGCAAATGTACATAAAACTAATCAATGTTATATAGCTCAACATGATGAAATGTTAGAATATGATCAGTATGTTATTCTAATGTTCATCTAGCTTACTGCTAGTCTCATACAGACAAACAAACACATAGAATAACATTATAACTTTCAACACACTCAAATGCAGTTTAGTGTGATAGTGTAGACCAAGTGAAACAGCGCTGAGTTACCTCACAAGTTTAATTCGCCAAATAAACTGACTTGTTAAAGGTGCTGTATGTAGTTTTCAGCGACCTCTAGCGGTGATGTTTCAGATTGCAATAAGTTTACAAGCGCGTGCTCTTGCGCGTGCTCGAATTTATGAGCGAGCACTGTGGGTAACTTCAGACTGAGACGCAACACACCGGAGAAAGCATCACACAACATGCTGGAAACTAAGGTAAACGCCCACTGCAACGTTACAATAATAGGCTACTTTTATCAGCTTGACGTTGAACTAATGCTCCATGCCCGAATTTTGCCACTGCAAGCACCACTTCACATTTTCTTCAGGAAATGTACATTGGTTTGTAGATAAGGTTTCTCCATGATTCAAATGCCCTGCCGATGTTGAGCCGTGTTTTTTCACCCGAAGTTCATCCGATTCACGTCTGGCTTTATGAGCTTCAGCAGAAAAAACTTTTGTTTTTGTTTTTTATCAATATGTGGAGTTTGTGTTGGAGTCTGTGTTGTGCTGGGAGCAGGTCGTTTCTTAGTGTTATCAGACATGTCATAAGTTGCATAAGTACTAAGTCCATGTCATAAGTTGCAGTGTCGTCGCTGTTGAGTGCAAAGTCAGTAGGCTAGACGAGGCGAGAGGCTCGGGAGCGCGCATGCAGGTCACGTCACTGAATTTCGCGGTAAATCCGACCCGGCACCTTCACATAAAAATAAAAATACTTGCTTTCTGAGGTAATAGCAAAACCCGCAAAGTGGATCATTTTAATGTGAGATTACAACCCCTTCACACACAGGCAATAAAAAAAGGATTAATTTTAGTAGAAAAGTTACATACAGCACCTTTAACCCTTTTCCACCAACAAGATGAACAGAAACTTGCCACCTTTTTTCAAATAGCAGCTAATCGAGCTAATAGCAGCTTGATTGCAATCTCCGTCTATGCAAGTTACGGCGAGCTGCACGAACACGTTGGATTCGCCGTGTTTGGATGCCGATGTAGGTTCGCAAAGCCATGAGCATCAATAGTAACGCAACAACCTCCATTGTTGATGGAAGGCTTGTTCGAGATGCATCGGAGCGGCACGGACCGATCGGAGCTGCGGGAGTGTTTGGAGAGCATACGACTCCTTGTGCTTTTGGATTGCTTTCACAGTGCTTTGATGTCATGAGCCGATCGGTCTGCGAGAAGCCGAACCATCTCGAACAAGCCTGGTGTGTTTGTGTTTGGCGCTGCCATGCTAGCGTTGCTGGGCAACATGAGATGTATACAGTGACGTAAGATCTGGCTCTCTGGTGGCTCTCTGGCCTTGTGGAAAGGCAAACCAGATCTTAGAGAGCTCGTCAGTCGAACCAACCCCGGACTGGCAATAGCTCTGGCTCTGAACTGGCACCCGGTTCATGCTGGTGGAAAAGGGGTATGTGTGAGTATTAATTCAGCACTTGCGGGTAGATCGGTAGAAGGAAATGTCCTTATTCCATTATATTTGCGGGACTCGCATGTGGCGCTGATATCAGTCTCTCATTAGCAATCGCGACCTGCTTCATACCACAGTCATGTTAAAAACATCAATGTATTCACTCATCCATAAACATTATTAGATCCTTCGACATGACGACAAGTTCCATAATTCCGCTTATGCGTCATCAACCTACACCTTTTTTATTGTAAGAGGTTAGCAAGCCTGGGGTGCGTTTCCCGAAAGCATCGTTGGCCAACTATGGTCGCAAGTTCCGTCGTTACCAATAGAGTTCAATGGACATTGCGATGAACTTGCGACCATAATTGGCCAACGATGCTTTCGGGAAACGCACCCCTGGTTAGTATCTGGATGGGAGACCTCCTGAGAAAACCAGGTTGCTGCTGGAAGAGGTGTTCGTGAGGCCAGCAGGGGGTGCTCAACCTTGGTCTATGTGGGACCTAACGCCCCAGTGTAGTGATCGGGACACTATACTGTCAAAGAGCACCATCCTTCCAATGAGACGTTAAACCGAGGTCCTGACTCTCTTTAAAAATCCCAGGATGTCCTTCGAAAAAGAGTAAGGGTGTAACCCCGGCATCCTGGCCAAATTTGCCCCTTGGCCTCTGTCCATCATGGCCTCCTAATCATCCCCATACACTGATTGGCTTCATCACTGTCTCCTCTCCACCATTAAGCTGGTGTGTGGTGGGCGTTCTGGCGCAATATGGCTGCCGTCGCATCATCCAGGTGGATGCTGCACATTGGTGGTGGTTGAGGATATTCCCCCTTCCATGTAAAGCGCTTTGAGTACCCAGAAAAGTGCTATATAAATGTAACAAATTATTATTATTATTATTATTAAAATGTAGATGCAGAATATAACGCTTTAAAATATGGACACAATTTAAGTTCATTTACAGTGTGCAACAGACAGAAAAAAAGTTTTACAATATGGTTACCATTTTAAATGTTCCTCTTATTGAATTTTTGTTAGCCTATTTGTTGTTGCATGTGTTGTAGTTCCATTTGTAATATGTTGTAGAGTTCATTAAGATATCTGATATTCAAATTTCATACAATTTCATGTCAACATAACATGTTCTAGTTGTTTTGAACTTAACACATGCATTGAGTGAACTGATGAGTATAACATTTAACAAAAAGTGTCCCACCTTACCTGCATTCAATCAATCGATTTTAACATCGATGCCATAAAAGAATCATTCCCTTAGAAATGTTTACGTCTGCCTTCAAAGACAATTAAATAACAGTCCAACTGCATGTGTAATATAGGCTTGTCAGGCTTGGTACATCAGAGAAACCAAAGAAACCTTTGTACATCAAATGGTTTCTTGAAAAAGAAGAACTGTCAGCTCTTCACTTATGTCAGATGAATATCTGCTATAAGAAGTGGTGTCAAGCATGAACGTCAAGTGGAATTGTACACTAAGAATTAATGAGTCACAAATGAGCCACCAAATGAAGAGAAGAGGAATCTATGGCAGTACTTCTTTTAATAAACACAAAACAATGGACATAATCTACACACATTGTGCAATGCAAGACAAAGAACTGAATAAACTGAGTGCTCTATATAAACAGGCAAACAAAGGGAGCTAAATGAAACACAGGTGAACTTAATTAGTGACTAACAGACTATCATGGTTAACTTGTAGCTCAACATGAGTTCCTAAAAGAGTTGTAGTATTTTTGTGACTGCAATTTTTAGGCTCCACACGGATTGAAGACAACTTTTCAGCTATACGGTGATGCACCTTTGCTGTTTTAGGCGTGGTTTTTTTTCTCCATGCCATTTCCTCCATCAACTGACTTGATTTAGTAGGTTACAACTAAAAAAAAGTTAAAGCTAAAGTATAGATGTTGTCTTTTATTTTACCTGTCCTTGTGAAGAAGTACACTTTAGCATGCTTTAGAAAGAAGCGTATATATTATTGAAAATAAACCTATAAAAAATATAAAATATATACTTAAGTGCAAGAATGTAATGTTTTCAGACTTAATTGCATGTTTATGCATATTTTAAATGTATATTAAGCAGTCCTTTGTTTGACTGAAGTACATCTTTATTTGTAATCCATTTCATAATTACTTGTATTGTCTTTGAAATATGGTTAAAGTGCACTGCTGAATGTACTGATATTTACTGTGCATTTATGGTCAACTAAAATATATTTTAATATAATTTATATTTCATCTTATGTAATGCATTTAAAAATATACATGCAATGAAACATGAACTAATATTGAATAACATGTAGGCTACAACAGATCAAATTAAGATCAACTTTTAGTGTGATTACATCCACCTGTATGTCATTGGTTTGTTAATGTTTGTGTGTGTGTGTATATATCATAAGCACTTTGGCTGGCAGGTGTGACACTTATGAAAGTGTACGGTGTGTACACTTAAGTGGCTTTTTATAATTCATCAATGTTATTATCTGAGAGTGGACCTACAGGTCCTTCAAGATACTACAGGTACACATCCAATGCCAATAAGTGCTTTTTTTTTTCACAAGGGTACATAGTAATTCAAAAATTATAGAGTTTTCCAGACAGCAACATGGTGTCGGCCCAGATCCAGCCCACATCTGGTACACATGGATTACACACGGCCCAGATGTGGGCCGACACTATGTTGCTGTCTGGGATATGGTTTTCCGTTGCAAACTAATCTGGTTGTGCTATTTTACCTAATGCAACTTCCATTCTCAAAGCTCCCTGCAACAAAGCTTTGACCTTTTATCAAATATATTACATTCTTAAACCAAACGGCATGATTTCACTGAATCCACTCTTCATTGTAGGCTTTAAATCATCCTAATATTCCCTCTGATATTGCTAAATTTATTTATTCAAGTTACTTTTAAGTAATGTTATGTTAGCTATATTAGGCAGCTATGTGTGCTAATGATACATGCTTCATGAAAACATAAACAAAATATGTATAATCAAAATACAAAAAGAAAGATTACCTGTCCAGCAGAAATAAAGCCATCGAGTAGTCACTTTTCAGCCCCTTGAGGTCCCTCAGTTCTCGCCATCGCTGGAAAGCCACGCCGATATTGACACGCGTTTTATTTCTTTGTTTATCCAAAGACTTTTTGTTCATTACCTTTTCTAGTACTTTCTTCCTTTTTTTGCCTTGTTTGCCTTCGCTAACTGCATATGCTGGTAATGTGAATTTTGATTGCTCTTTCTCTGCCATTGTTTTGCTATTCCTAGGTTCCGTGCCTCTTGAATTCCTCAAATCAAACGGGTGCGCGCAAGTGGGCAGATCCTGTAGCAAAAGGGTGGTTGCCATGGTTGCGAGAGAGAGTGACAGTCGCCTAAGCCAATCCTTTGTTTCGTCCCGAATGGAAATAATGAGCTGTGTTTAATGCAGATTAAACAGTCTAGAGTCACTCGATTTTTATACTTTTATACTTCTTCTTTTTTTTTTTTTTTTTTTTTTTTCTCAGAGTACTTACATTTTAATTATGTATTGATGTATATAGAAAGTGTAAACAAATTTGGAAAAAAGTTTTTTATAAAATTCCTACCTACCCTACCTTTAATTCCATATGTGAAATTTACTTTTAAAAAAATGCGTGCAAAAACTAAGTAAATTTAACTTATTGTTTTTTTTTTCTGTGTAGGGCCTATTCATTTTATTATTCAATATGTGTTTACCTGCACAATAGCACCAGGCATGCCAGCTGTCATCTGGGAAAGACCATCCTTCAACGCAAGCAACTTTGACACGAGAATCTCCAAGGTTGGCAGGAGGGTGCCGTAGTAGCAATCATCTTCTCCTTGTAGTATATCTAATGCAGCAGCAAGAGGTTTTGACACTGCACAATATTCCTTCAGCCAGGAACTGATTCTCTTGCTCAGTGATGCCCTTTACACTCAGTCTAGAAAAAATGGTAATTTAAATCTCTGATTGGGATTTCTGTGATGAGAGATAAGGCGTTATGAGTCGAGTTCCAGCGTGTAGCAGTGGGTATGATGAGCTTTCTTTTTAGCACATCCTCAACCTGGTCTGAAGCCACAGTAGAGCGACTAGTTTTTGTCCAGAGAGCTGCACACTTGGCGAGAGCACTTCTGTAAAGTGCTTTACAGTCATTGTTACTGGTCAGCCATTTCTCCAGGGCCCGGTTTCCCAAAGGGTTCTTATCTCTAAGTAGTTCTTAACCTATTCCTTAACCTCTCTCTTAACCTTATGGGACGGTTCCCGAAACGTTCGTACGCTAAGTATATCTTTTGTAAGTCACACTTTCGTAAGGTTGGTCTGGACCATTCGTAGCTCTCTCTTAGCGTTGTTGCAGGTCTAAATGAATATAATTCTGAAGTTTTAATACACCCAGACAGTATTAAAATAGGCTAATTCAAGTGTTCTCATGCAAATAATAAAATTGTCATTACACTGATTGTTGTTAGATTTTTAATTATATTATTATACAATATTATGAATTGAATTAAAATGCTCTTTTAAAGGCCAGTGAAAGCATAGGCTACTGTCAGTTAAGTCCTATTCGGACGCTAATATTGTTTCTCATGGGCTCGTCCGGTATTTTAAACATTTACAGGGGTAAGGCGGTGATTTTAGTGCCGTCCGAATCCATAATATCAGTGTTTTTCTCACCCAATCCGCGTAAAAATCCCTGGCCAATTTAGTACCTTCTGTTTTTTGACAAACAGGTCGTGTGGTAATTTAATTGCCGTCTGAATCCACATCTCCGAGTTTACAAGAGATTCAAAATTCACGGTTTAAATCCTTTTTGGTCACTGCCGAGCACCGTACGCAAGATGTAAACTTTTATTACTGAAATGCTGGAAAGTATTTACACAAGAACAATATTTCATCGCAGCTCCACCTCAGCGAACAAAAATGGGAATGAAAATGCGGCACGTAAATTTTTGAAAAGGTCATTGTGGCAGCAATATATGTTACAATTTTAAAATATGTAGGCTAGGCTATTATAGGCTTTTATAGTTTGGATTATTTTTTATAATATCCAATAATCATAATAAATTGCAATTTCAACTATTTCTGAAGTGCTTATTTTATAAAGATCACCGCTTTTTCACATAAACAGCCCCTGCACGAGAGAATAATTGATTCTCGAGCCATCGATTTCAAACAATTCAGCACCATTGCACGGACAGCGCCGGGTCACGTCGCACTTAAGAAGGTATATCTTAAGCAGCTTCCTAAGGTATAGTTTGGGGAACACACTTAGGAAAATAAACAAATTTGGTGAGATATATCTTTCGAGTCTTCTTAGCACGCTAAGAGTGAGCGTTATCGGGAAACCGGGCCCAGGTCATTTTTTGAGATCAGGTTTAGTGTATGTGCTGCACAGCGCAGATGAGGCGGCAGTGAAAATGTCTCATCTGATTCTGTGGAGAGTGCTTCGGCAACATCAGTAAAAGTGACCTCCTCCTCCCCCTCCTCATCAGATGGCTCGTCAGAGTCAGACCCATCATCAGGATGGGATTCAAACATTCTAAAGGCTTTTACAAAATTGCTGCCATTATCAGTGACACATGCTGTTACTTTATGTGATAGTCCAAAGGCTGAATGAACCTGTTCTATTTCGCTAGCTATGACATCGTAAGTGTGTCTTCCTCTCACCCGTTTGCAGGCAAGAGCAGCCTTCTCGCGTTTAAAACTAATGCTGTCTATCCAGTGCACCGTCATTCCTAAATAACTTTTGTTGTTGGCGGACCACATGTCTGCGGTGGTAGACACATGATCCAGGGACTCGAAAGTTCTTTTGAGCTTCGATTCCATGTCGGAATAACACTTATCCAGGTAATGGGAAAATGTTTTCCTGTCGGATGTTGGCTTGCGAGTCGCAGGTATTTTATCTAGTATTTTTCTAAACCTAGGTGATTCAATGGTCGACAGGGGAAGCATGTCTTCTACAATGAACCCTGCAACTGGCCTGTTCATTTTGTTTTGTGTTACCTGCTGCGCTCCAAGACTTGAGAAAAGCTTAGCTTGTTTAGGCGGGGTCGGCTGATGAGTGACTCCTTCAAATTAATTAACTTAAATAGCTGTCTTTAAAACAGTCGTGAGAGGTCTACAGACACTCGATTTTTATACTTTCTTTTTCAGAGTACTTACATTTTAATTATGTATTGATATATAAATAAAGTTTAAACAAATTTGGAAAATAAGTTTTTTAGACAATTCCTACCTACCCTACCTTTAAGTAAACTCTACTTAACTAAGTTAAATGAATAATAAAAGTAATTTTAACTTGGCTAGGAAAAGGTTGATTATCTATTTAGTTGAAGTTTCCTTTTCAATACATTTCACACAAACAATATAACATTGAATTAAGAATTTACTTAGTTTTGTTTTTATTCTTGCCTGAACTTTTTCATGTAAATTACTTCTTTTTTTTTCTGTAGTATTTACTTCACCACAAAATCATTTTTATCAGTGCCGCCTTAAATAATAGCTTGCAGTGTAGGCTATAGGCCTACGGTTTAATATAGTTGATGTAGCCCAAATTTATGAGGCTATAAAAGCGGTTAATTGAACTGTATATGTTTGTCTAATCAATGTACTATTTCATATCAAAGGCGATCAAAGACAGATTTGCATCTGTCTTGGACAGCAAGGATGCTCTTATGGCTGCTGCCACAATGCCCAAATTCAAGCTCCGCTGGCTCAAAGATGAGAAGGGATGCTGTTAAAACCATGCTAATTTCTGAGTGTCGTATCCGGATTCCTGAAGAGCCACTGATGAGACGAGCAGTTCAGAGCCCTGCCTCCTCCAGTCACAATTCCCCACAGTTCCCCAGGATTAAGGAAATTGCAAAGCAGTACAACACTCCAATACAGTCAAGTGCACCGGTTGAAAGGCTTTTCAGCCTGTGCAGTGTTGTTCTGACCCCAAGGAGGAACAGGCTGTCAGATAAAAGATTCGAAAGACTTTTACTTATGCGATACAATCGTTATTTCGAAGAATAGAGAGATAAAATGAATTGAATGGAACTTTTTGTTGCACTTTCTGTTTTCACTGTTGCACTTTTGTTGCACTTTCTGTTTGGTGCATTGTGATAATTGCAACCCACAATAATTCATTAATAGGTTCAAGAGTTTGTGACTTGGTATGTTACCGCCTCTGGAAGCCACATCTCCAGGAGGCAGAGGAGAGCGAGCTAAGGGGAAAATAATGTTTTTGGGATGACGCGAATTTTCTGTTTATTTAATTAATTGCATTTTCTGTTTCCTTTTTATGGGATTAAGTATATTTTAAATTAAGATTTTATTTTATGGGATAAAGTGACCTTTAATTTTATATTTTTCATTGACCACTTCCTTTTCTTTTTTTTCTTTTTTTCTTTTTTTTTTTTGCCATGAACCTAATAAAAAGCTGGTTTTGTTCTCAGGAGAAGAGTTTTGTTCTCATGTTTCCCAAAGCCTGTGTTTTGAAACTTTAAATGACCCAACCATAGCCTCCTTTATCCTGTTGTTTGTGGATTTTACAGTGAGGCATATTTCTTTGTGCAGACGGGGATATTGTTCTTTCATATAGTTTTACATGCCATTTTGTACACATTTATACAATAAACACTATGCAGACAGGTGACGATAGGGCTATGATGTTTGTCCATGTATCTACACAGTAAATTAAGAAACGGGAAAGTAAAGTAATAAGTAGTGAAGTTACTTTTCAAACGCAATAACTAGTAAAGTAATCTCATTACAATTTACAGAAGTAACTAGTAACTAATTACTTTTTTTGAGTAACTACCCCAACACTGCTTATAGCAGAATGCCATTGTTGTTCTAATGTTAAGCAACGTCTGGCGGTCGTACATACACGGTGTGGTGACATGGTAGGCAACACTTTGATTTATTAAGAAAAGGAAATATATGACTGTGTGCAGACAAGCAAAAAGAAATCCAGAGAGACAGACAGCAAGCCAAAGACAACGGCGCCATCTTCCAATGACCCTGCTATTACATTTCCATTAAAAACTTGATTTTCAGCACAGGGGGGACTTAAAACAATACAAATCAGGTTTTAGTTGCAGAGCAGCCTTGCTACTTGGATTAACCACTGTAAAAAAAAATATTTATTAAAAAAAAAAACATTTAATTACAGTTTTGAACTGTAATGAGGAGTAAGCCAGAAATGAATAGGACATAATTATTCTGAAAGTATTATTACAGTTATTAGTAAGTGCAAACATTAATATGAAAGGATGTAAGAAACTGTACACAATCTAATGAGATTAAGTTTAAAAAAAATAAAAAAACTGGGATGAATCCTGACCCAGAAGGGGGAGCCATTGTCCTCTGGTCAGCTTCTGTCTGACTGGAGCCATGACATTTTGACATTGTGCCATATGAGGAAGACTTGTTTTCATAGCGAAATGTAAAAGCGCCTATTTAAGCTAGTTTGTCATTGTACTGTTTTGTTGTTGTGTTTTTCATTAGGAATAATAATGAACTCACATTCAAGCAATTGCCGCAATTACATTACTCAGTACTACTACTTAATTGAATAATTACACCATGGCATGAACACCTTAAAATTATACATTTAAATACTGAGTAATATTAATTAACTTAAAGGAGTAGTTCACTTTAAAATGAAAATTCTGTCATCATATACTCACCCTCATGTTGTTTCGAACCTGTATGACTTTCTTTCTTCTGCTGATCACAAAGGAAGATATTTAGAAGAATGTCAGTAACCAGACAGTTTTTGGGTCCCATTGACTTCCATAGTATATTTGTTTCCTACTATGGAAGTCAATGGGACCCAAAAACTGCCTGGTTACTGACATTCTTCTAAAAATCTTCCTTTCTGTTCAGCAGAAGAAAGAAAGTCATACAGGTTTGAAACAACATGAGGGTGAGTATATGATGACGGAATTTTCATTTTAAAGTGAACTACTCCTTTAATATAGGCTACTTAACGTCCAAACACCTTGGAACAACCTGTGCGAATACACCCTCAGATGCTTCATTTGTACAATATTGCAACTAAAAAGGCAATTAATGAAAAAAGACCGGTTATAAAAATCGTATTAATACCTGCTTGTTATATGTACATGACATGATCTTGTCTACATTCAGATTGTGTCTACCTTTTACATTGTTCTTTCTGCACTTTACTCTGAATGGCTGCAGTTGGGTGTCTGTCCTCTTAGCCTTTCTGAAGTCTGGCAGAAACCTCACTCAGTCTGGCTGGTTTCACCTTTCTCTTGGATGTGTTAATCCACATATTTGTCCCTGAAGTATAACACTTCTCCGTCTTTCCCATCCTGACCCACAGCTCAACTTTAAAATGGCTGCAGCATGACCCTAACTTGCACAAAATGGCATAATGTATGAAACACATCGGTCTAAAATGTGCTTTAGGCTATACATATAACAACAGTTGTATGATTTCAGCAAATAAGCAGTTTAATGAATGCTTGGCCATTTCGTTTCATCGTTGAACCATTGACAAGGTGCTGTGGCAAACAGATCTGTAAGACGTATCACACTCACTAACTCTAATTTCGTTGAATATCAATAACCAATCTTTTCGCTGGGTGACAAGCTGTTGTAATATACAGAGAACATTTTGAACATAACATCAAATCAATATAAACTATTATATTTTATATCTAACTATTTTGTGCACCGTATCCATATCTGTGTAATTCTCTAGCCGTTATAAAGGAAATCTCATCTGGGTTTTCTGCAACCATTATGCGCACGCATCCCGAATGTTTACAAACCTATAATTGGCCTATACATTAAGGATTTATGTCACATCTTATGTTGTTAAAAGCATTATTTTAGTGTCATGTGTGTCACCATGTTGGTGTTTTGTATTATTTCTATATATCCTTCTATATATCAGTATTATAACTTTGATTCATCATGTGTTTTTTTCTCTTTACCATGAGTGTTATTATGGTGGATGTCAGTATATGTTAAAGGTACAAATCAGGTTTTAGTAGCAGAGACAGTAAACATTTAAAATGTTTTATTTATTATTATTATTTTTTTAATTACAGTTTTTAACTGTACCGATGAGTAGTAAGCCAGAAATGAATAGGACATAATTATTCAGAAATTATTATTACTGTTATTAGTAAGATATCACATTATATGAAAGAATGTAAGAAACTATACCGAGCCTAATGAGATGAAGTAAAAAAGAAAGACTGGGATGAACCCTGACCCAGCGGGGGGGAGCCATTGTCCTCTGGCCAGCTTCTGTCTGTAGCCACATTACTACATTGTGCCATATCTGAACTTCTGCTTGAATAAAATGCTCAAGTAACTATGCTTAATTAACTTAAAATATTTGTTTAACAGCTACATTCTTGGTGAAAACTACATTACCCATGATGCTGTACAAAAAAAAAAATCACACCAATCAGAAAGTCGAAACAAGCAAACTTTATTTTGAGCATTTTTCTTTATTGCACTATGCACATTTCTTAATATTAAGCCTAAAATGTGTTTTAATATATCACTATTAATAAGGATAGTATGCTCTCCGTATAATATCAGTCTTTAAAACCAAGATATTTATAGTGTACCTAAAGTATACTTGCAATAGTTCCACTTTTGCACAATCAAATCTATTTAAGTGTATCTTTAGTTGGACCTCAGCACTATTTCCAGATAACTAAAATACATTAAGTAGAAAATTCGTTGTTCCAATTTAGCAGACTGTAAGTATACAAGTTTAGTATACTAAAAGTAAAATTGCAGGGTATTTATTTTAAGTATATAAATATGTAAATGTATCGCATGTGTATGAAAGTTCACCCTCTTTGGAATCTATGGTTTTACTTTTACGTATCAGAACATAATCTTTAAAAAATCATCAGGGGCAATATTCACAAAACATTTTAATTCTAAAAGTAGCTCCTAACTTGCCGATTTTGGAGAAACTCTATAATGTCAGTAATAATTGTAGTACTCCTAAACGTTTCTGTTAAGAATATTTTACAAAGCATTTTAGTGCTAAAAGCAGCTCACACATCTGTGAAAAGTTAGGGGTAGTAAAGAGGACTCCTGAGTCACTAAGACCAAATCACAAACAGTCCTAAAATGGCTGTTGCTGACAATCCACCTCTGCAATTATACAAAGACACTGTCCATCATTGAGGCAATAGGTGATAGAGCCTTGGGTGCGAGCCTTTTCTTCATAAATACAATAAACATTTAGATTTTTAGATTTTAATCTGCGATGACAGGCAATATGCATTGAATGAAGGAGAATAAAACATTGCAGTCAAGTTTAAAATACCCTTGTAGCCTTGTGGACAGCTCAGGTGACCCGAGGTCGAGTTTCCCCGATCCCGTCCCCCTTTCTCTCTCCCACTTCACTTCCTGTTTACTCACTGTCCTATCATAATAAAAAGGTAAAAACACTCTCTAAAAGGCTGTGGTCAGGGGAAAAGATTGCGCCCACCCCTTTTCTGTTCACCTGAGGTGGTTATCAAAGATCAAAGTATAAAGTACAATCTATCGGCGTATGCTGGCATTTTATGAGAACAGAAACATCTTGACACTATTATCAATGTGTTGAGTTTCCTTCATTTAGATTTAGAGGTCAGCATTATGAAGACCTGTCCACAGATACGTTTCCACACAGGTGTTTTACAGACACAATGTTTTTCCACCTTTCCACAGGACCACTGTGTTTTGCAAACTATAGCCTACATCATTTTTTATGTTTTAAAGTAGACTAAAGTAGACATATTTAGTTTGAATTTGCATTTAGAACGCCAAGACATTGAGTTAGAAAAAGATATAGACAGACGGGTTTAACAGTTGTGCTGGGATAACACTATTTCGATTTTTGTGTTTGGATATTTGGCTTCTGACGTCATATTTACAGGAGTTTATGGTTGCTTTTCTTCTGATTTACCAGCATAATATTTTAATGGCATAAACAGTTTTACAGTTCTTTTGGCACAAAGTACAGGAATACCCTTTGTAAATAATGTGTTGCAGTTCAATGATATTTTTCTATAAAAGGCCATCGTTTGCTCTGACACTCAACCTCAAAACCTGCCATGTAAAAGGGTTGGCATAAAACATGTTTGAAAATATTTTGTTTCATTCCTCCTGACCACCAGGGACACTTGAGGCTCATCTTATGTCACTATGTGACTTTGTTGGTATATTATCTCAACCTCCCGTATATAGCTGATGCTGTGAGTATCCACTAGTGCAGTGTTCCTCAAATCCGGCACTGGAGAGCCACTGCCCGGCAGAGTATAGTTCCAGCCCTAATCAAACACACTTGCTAATAAAGAAGCTAATAAAAGTCTTCAGATTAACTAGAAGATTACAGGTAGGTGAGTTTGATCAGGGTTTGAGCTAAACTCTGCAGGACAGTGGCCCTCCAGGGCCGGATTTGAGGAACTCTTTAGTTCACAGAACAGTTATCTATTTAACTAGCATTATAATTATTAATGTGTGATTCTCAACCCAGCTGTGTGTCCATGAAGAGTGACCGGTCAATGGATTCTAAACGTAACTGGACACACTGATCATGAGTTTAGGTAAACACTGTACTAATTTGTTTATTGATTAAATGTCTTCATTTTGGTTTATGCATTTGACAGACTTTTATCCAGACAGACTTATGTTGTTTCAGGGTCCTGACACTCATGTCTTGTTTTTATTTGTATTGTCAGGATTATGTGATGCAGGTTTATTTTTCCAGGTTGTGGTTCTTTTTGTCTTTTGTGGGTGTTGTATTTGGAGCATATTTGGTCAGGATCTGGTCACTTCTGTCTAGTCTGTTTTTTCCAGTGTTGGAATCCTGGCACTGGTGCTCCATGTCTCTTTTACACTTGTTTTGGTTGAGCACATGGTCTCTGTGTTGGGTTACCATGTGCTCTTCTGTTTGTGTTTAGTCTACTCTATCTTGACCCCACCCCTAGTTCCCCCTGTGATTGGTTAATTTCTGTCTTGTTCTGTGTCTTTTACTAAGTCAGTCTTGTTGGCTTGCTGTTTTTTATGTGTTTAATTTTTAGCTCTAGTTCAATGGATGACATTAAAGAACAACTTTTTTATTGAAAAAATATTAAAATTTACAATATATTAAAAGTTTAAAGTAAATACTAAATAAAAGTATACTTCAATATATAAATAAGTTAATACAAAACAAACAAATTCACAGTAAAACCAAAACCAAAGCCACTGACCTAACCCAACTACAATAATTTAACACTAAATAACAGTTACAGAACTAATAAAAGGCATTAGTAGAGGACAGCAAGCGCCCGCAGCAACCATGATATTCACGTTTTTTCTTTTTTCATTAGCGTATGCCCTTGTTTTACACATTGTGCATGTGTATTAAATGTTAAATAAGTTAATAATGATAACAATACTGTTTATCATGGTGATTTGTACAGAGGCTCCATGGATTTGTGTTACAAACTGCTCCGAGACACGAGGATAGAGGATCCAAATGCAGCTTTTATTAAAGGGGTTATCCAGAATCGTAATCCAACAAGCAGAGGGTCAAGCACAGAAAGACAGTCCAAACAAACAAACAAACAAACAAACAAACAAACCAAAACAGGCAGGGGTCAGAGGCACAAGAGTAATCCACGGGACAGGCAAGAAATCCAAAAAACCAAGAGACAAGAAAACCAGGGAAAACGCTCAGAAGTGCAGTGCAACAACATACAAAACTTCACAGTGAGTGAATGAGTGAACATGGTATAAATAGGCTGAGACTAACAGGGTGATGAGACACAGCTGAATGCAATCAGTGATGATGAGTCCGGTCAGTGAGGGAAATGTAGTTTGTGAGGGAGTGATAATAGTCTGGTGTGGAGTGCCCTCTGGTGGCTCTCAAGGGCACTCCAGCTGGTGGCCGTTACATAGCCCCCCCTCAAAGGAGCGGCTTCCAGATGCTCTAAAATTGTCCAGGAGGGAGGTGGAGCGGAGGCGGACCCGGGGGCGGGATGGAAGGCCAGGCCCGTGGAGCGGAAGAGGACCTGGAGACTGCGGCAAGACGGGAGGCCAGGGCGGAGCAGGCAGTGCAGGCGACCAGGGTGGAGCAGGCAGTGCAGGTGACCAGGGTGGAGCAGGCAGTGCAGGCGACCAGGGTGGAGCAGGCAGTGCAGGCGACCAGGGCGGAGGAGACGACCCTTCAGGAGGCCAGGGAGGAGACGACCCTTCAGGCGGCCAGGGCGGAGCAGACGGTTCAGGGGGACCAGGCGGACCTGGCGGTTCAGAGCTACAGGGCGGACCAGACAGTTCAGGAGACCATGGAGGCCGTGCCTAACAAGGGACCTCCTGCCCCCCCCCAAAAAATTTCCTTGGGGGCGGCTATGGGGTTATGGGCAGGAAAAGACACCGGCTCAGGAACAGGAGCAGACACCGGCTCAGGAACAGGAGCAGACACCGGCTCAGGAACAGGACCAGGAACAGACAGCGTGGCAGCAGCCATCTCTGCTGAGGGCTCAGGTTCAGGCGTGTCGGCGGCCATCTCTGCTGAGGGCTCAGGTTCAGGCGTGTCGGCGGCCATCTCTGCTGAGGGCTTAGGTTCAGGCGTGTCGGCGGCCATCTCTGCTGAGGGCTCAGGTTCAGGCGTGTCGGCAACCATCTCTGCTGAGGGCTCAGGTTCAGGTGTGTTGGCGGCCATCTCTGCTGAGGGCTCAGGTTCAGGTGTGTCGGCGGCCATCTCTGCTGAGGGCTCAGGTTCAGGCGTGTCGGCGGCCATCTCTGCTGAGGGCTCAGGCGACGTGGCGGCGGCTGTCTTGTCCAGAGACACTGGCTTGGCAGTGGCCATCTTGTCCGGAGACACTGGCTCGGCGGCGGCCATCTTGTCCGGAGACACTGGATCGGCGGCGGCCATCTTGTCCGGAGACACTGGCTTGGCGGCGGCCATCTTGTCCAGAGACACTGGCTCGGCAGACGTGACGTGAACGGTCTCTGGCTCGGCAGACGTGACGTGAACAGTCTCTGGATCGGCAGACGTGACGTGAACAGTCTCTGGCTCGGCAGACGTGACGTGAACAGTCTCTGGATCGGCAGACGTGACGTGAACAGTCTCTGGATCGACAGAAGTGACGCGAACAGTCTCTGGATCGGCAGACGTGACGCGAACAGTCTCTGGCTCGGCAGACGTGACGCGAACAGTCTCTGGATCGGCAGACGTGACGCGAACAGTCTCTGGATCGGCAGACGTGACGCGAACAGTCTCTGGATCGGCAGACGTGACGTGAAGCTCAGGCTTGGCAGGGCTGACGTGAAGCTCTGGCTGAGGGGATACTGTTGGTTTGCGGGGCTCCTCTGCAAAACCCAAAGTGAGAGGTGAACCGGCCAGCAAAAGAGCATTGACAATATACTGTTTACGACTCCAGCTAGGGTGGTGAAGTGGCATAAAGGAGCTGAGCGGCTCAGATAGTCCTCCACGGAAAAATATCATTAGGCAAACTTCATCAAAAGATGTTAAATGTGCCAGCTTAATAAAGTCAATGATATATTCCTCAATGGGCCGGGCTCCCTGACGGAGACAGGGATAATCTGTGCTGCTGGAGTCATCTGGAGTCATGTGCTGCTGGAGTCATCTGGAGTCATCTTGGTGAGTTCTCGGCTGCTGGATCTATGTTTGGCGAAGTTTTCTGTTACAAACTGCTCCGAGACACGAGGGTAGAGGATCCAAATGCAGCTTTTATTAAAGGGGTTATCCAGAATCGTAATCCAACAAGCAGAGGGTCAAGCACAGGAAGACAGTCCAAACAAACAAACAAACAAACAAACCAAAACAAAACAAAACAGGCAGGGGTTAGAGGCACAAGAGTAATCCACGGGACAGGCAAGAAATCTAAAAAAAAACAAGAGACAAGAAAACCAGGGAAAACGCTCAGAAGTGCAGTGCAACAACATACAAAACTTCACAGTGAGTGAATGAGTGAACATGGTATAAATAGGCTGAGACTAACAGGGTGAAGAGACACAGATGAATGTAATCAGTGATGATGAGTCCGGGCAGTGAGTTATGGGAAATGTAGTTTGTGAGGGAGTGATAATAGTCTGGTGTGGAGTGCCCTCTGGTGGCTCTCAAGGGCACTCCAGCTGGTGACCGTTACAATTTGCAAGCCTAAACAGAGAGATCTGAGTGTGTGCGATTATCTGTGTCTGTCCTTCAGGTCAAGTCATTTGTTTGTGAAAAATTTGCCATGTCCAAGGAAAGTAAAATATTTGTCACGTCATCCTTTTAACGTTTAAGGGTATTTCCTATGAATGGCATCAGACCTGGTCAATGCATTAAATCAATGCCGCTGATTTCTATGAAGTGAAGCATCAGTTTCAGCATTGCCCAGGAGCCTCATTGCTTCTCAGCTGAGCCTTGTAAAGTAGTGCTCAAAGTTAAAATAATTAACACTTCTTTTCATTACATCTATCTTTGAATAAATCAGCGTTTTTGAACGTGTTAGTTGAATGAACAGTTTAATGAATCACTCAAAGACATCCCTTGCCACCACCTCGACAGCTCAGTCATTTAAGTGACACCAAATGAGGCACTGAAATCTTGGTTCTGATTTGGTCCGGTATTTACCGGTCATACAGGTTCCCAACCCTATTCCTACCCCTCCAGCCTCCCAGAACACATTCCTGGTCACTGTTTGGAGTGTATGTACGACCCTTCCTTGAAGCAGTCCAGGGTCTTTGGCGACTTACACTTACATTTTTTTCTTGCTTGAACCTGTTGTCTGGGAACAGTTGGGTCACTTGAAGTCATGGACTTACTGCGAGGGTTGACCACGTTTGCCACCTCAAGGACATGGAGCTGTTGTGTGGGGTATGGCCCCTTTCCCTGTTAATCCTGCCTCCCAGCCTAAGCCAGTAATTTCAGGCAGCTTCAATGGAGGAAGGATGGGTGGAGGAGACCTTTGTGTCAGCTCCAGAGGACACTATGGGGGAACCTAGCCTGGGTCTGCCTGAACCTCCCTGGTTTGTTCCACCGGCTCCCCCTAGAACTTTATTTTGGATCTAGTTTGAGTTGGATACCATTATTCTCCATTTGATCTGTTGATGTTGTAGGAGGTAGTGTCAGGATCCCAACATTCATGTCTGCTCTGTAGTTGGGTTCTGTGGTAACACCTGACACTTTGCTGGTATTAAATATACTACATGAAATACAGTATACATATTAGTTATCTAACCATTTTTTATTTTAATCTTATAGCAGTGATCCTCAACATGCTGAAGCCCTCAAGACATTAAGATCAAATTTGAGGAAGAAGTTTCAGTGTCTGTATGAAGGAACAGCAAAGCAGGGAAACCCAACACTCCTGAATGAGATCTACACAGAGCTCTACATCACAGAGAGTGATTGTGGAGAGATCAATAATGAGCATGAGGTGAGACAGATTGAGACACAGTTCAGGAGAGCAGCAACACAGGACACAGAGATCAAATGCAATGACATCTTTAGACCTTTACCTGGACAAGACAAACCCATCAGAACTGTGCTGACAAAGGGAGTCGCTGGCATTGGAAAAACAGTCTCTGTGCAGAAGTTCATCCTGGACTGGGCTGAAGGGAAAGAGAATCAGGATGTCCAGATCATATTTCCACTTCCTTTCAGAGAGCTCAACTTGATGAAGGACAAAAAACTCAATCTTTCAGATCTTCTTCATGTCTTTTTCCCTGAAACAAAAGAGATGGAAATATCTAGTGATAAGTATAAAGTTTCACTTATCTTTGATGGTCTGGATGAGTGTCGTCTGACTCTGGATTTTCAGAGCGATGTGAGGTTGTGTGATGTGACTGAATCAGCCTCAGTGGACGAGCTGCTGACGAACCTCATTGTGGGGAATCTGCTTCCCTCTGCTCTCATCTGGATCACCTCCAGACCAGCAGCAGCGGATCTCGTCCCCTCTGAGTGTGTCTATCGAGTGACAGAGATACGAGGCTTCAGTGACCCACAGAAGGAGGAATACTTCAGGAAGAGAATCAGTGATCAGAGTCTGGCTGATAAAATCATCACACACCTGAAGTCCTCAAGGAGCCTCTTTATTATGTGCCACATCCCAGTGTGTTGCTGGATCTCAGCCACTGTTCTAGAGAAGATGTTGAGAAAATCATGGAAAGGAAAAATCCCCAAGACTCTCACTCAAATGTACACACACTTCCTGATCATTCAGACCAACATCAAACATGAGAAGGACTATGAGAAGAGAGTGAAAGATGAAGACATGATTCTCAAACTGGGGAAACTGGCTTATCGGCAGCTTGTGAAAGGCACCCTGATCTTCTATGAGGAAGACTTGAGAGAGTGTGGCATTGATGTGACTGAAGCATCAGTTTACTCAGGATTGTGCACTCAGATCTTCAGAGAGGAGTTGGGCTTGTATCAGGGGAAAGTCTTCTGCTTTGTTCATCTGAGCATTCAGGAGCATCTAGCAGCTCTATATGTGCAGCTTTCATTCCTGCTGTACAAGAGGGATGTGCTCAATGAAACCCTCGGATCAGAACAGGCACATGAGGTCACATGTCACTCGATATCTGACCTGCATCAGAGAGCCGTGGACAAGGCTCTGCAGAGTAGAAATGGACATCTGGATCTTTTCCTGCGGTTCCTTCTGGGTCTCTCACGGGAGTCCAATCAGACGCTCCTGAAAGGCCTTCTGACACAAGTTAGAAAAATCTCGTACAGCAAAGGGAAAATGGTTGAATACATTAAAATGAAAATAATAATGAATCCCTCTCCAGAGAAATCCATCAATCTGTTCCACTCTTTAAATGAACTGGGCGATCATTCTCTCGAAAATGAAATCCAGGAGTATGTCAGATCTGGAGGTCTTTCAAGCGCCGGACTGTCCTCGTCACAGTGGTCAGCCGTTGTCTTTGTTTTATTAACCTCAGAGCATTTGGATAAGTTTACGTTGAAGAAATATATAAGCATCAATCAAGGCCAAAACCACATGTGACCGGATGAAGTACTTCAGAGGGGTGGATTGGATTAGTATACAAAGGACCTACAAATGTAATTATTATCTGTGTATTTTTTCAGATCGTAATTAACTTTATCACAAAATAAAGCAAAAGTAAACAAAAAGTAATAAAAACAGTAATAAAAAGTAATATTTTTTTTATTAGTAAGTAAAAAAAAACTAGTTCCTGCTGAACTGAGAATGAAGAGTGTGTCATTGTTTTCTGCAGGTTGATGTATTGTAAGATCACAGCTGAAGGTTGTGCTGTTCTGACTTCAGCTCTGAGATCAAACTCACACCTCAGAGAACTGAATCTGTCTGTGAATATAATAGGAGATGGAGGTCTGACACTGCTCTCTGGTGGACTGAAGGATCCTCACTGTAAACTGGAGAAACTGACGTAAGATCATTCATTAATCTTAACAGAGACAAGTATCATACTGTTTTAAGGGATTATTGTTCCTATTTCTTGGGGGATCATAGTGATTTACATTAACACACAATAAAGCAAAAGTAAACAGAAAGTAACAAAAACATTAAACCCACACAGATTTAGTATTTAATATCTAAATCTCTCAGTGCTTGTGTAGTTCCTGCTGAACGGAGAGTGAAGAGTGTGTCATTTTTTTCTGCAGGTTGAGTTATTGTAATATCACAGCTGAAGGTTGTGCTGCTCTGACTTCAGCTCTGAGATCAAACTCACACCTCAGAGAACTGGATCTGTCTGGGAATAAAATAGGAGATAAAGGTCTGATGCTGCTCTCTGATGGACTGAAGGATCCTCACTGTAAACTGGAGAAGCTGAGGTAAGATCATTCATTAATCTTAATAAAATAATGTAAAAGGCCTTTTAGTATAAAGAATTACAAAAAAATATTGTAAAAACGTGTCTCTTCAGCTCATGGTTCACGTGTCTTTTTGCCGTGGAATCTTTACTGATTTGAAAATGTATATAATGAAGGTTGTGAAATAATTGCCTAATATTAACTCTAATTTGGTGCAGCAATGATTCAAGCATCGCGACAATAACCGACCTTCTCATCTGAGCTGCTTCAGCACTCAAACACTGAGTGACCAGATGCCCAATCAAATCAAAGTAGGCTTTATGTTCACAGAAGCACGACTCGCGAGCCGAGCGCGAATTCCAGCACAGCGCTTCACGCTTCAGTTAGCGGTCATACAGTGCGAGATAAGAGGCAAGTAGCTAAACTAAACAGCTTTTTACGATAGAAGTTTTAAACGACTGACAGAAACAATCAATTTGCAAAGACTGTATCAATCAAAGCTCAGCTTTGGGAAGGGAAGATATACAGGTCAAGATAAGGAGTCTGAGAGAAGAAGAAGAGAGAAGTTCATTGAGATGAGAGAGGAAGAGCAGGAATTGCATACTGTGCCCAGAATGAGATTAAACGGGTGGTTTAACCCTCTGGGGACCAAAAACGCGCCCGCGCGTTTTGCTCGTTTTTTTTTTTTAGTAATGAAAATAAACACTAAATGCTCTGTTAATTTTGATCTTTCATTTTCGTGTAATACATCAATCGATCCTGTTCAGTTTCTATTTTTTTTCTGTATACTCACAATAAAAATAAAGTGTTTTGCTTTTTGACAAATAAAGAAAAAATAAGATGATGCGATTTCTGCCTTCTCTCTGTCAGTAAACTCCCGTTTGAAACGCGTTCGAAAATGATCTATAACTCCGCGAAAATTCAGTCAAACAGGCAAACAGACCCACGGGCATAAAGCTTGAGATCGCAGCTTTTAATTGAAGTCATTTATATAAAAAACAAATATTCTTAGTTTCTGTAATCTGTATACAAAGAGAGCGACTCCAGTCGACCTCATTACGAGATGATTCACAGTAATTTGACCACTCCCCGGAGAGCGCGCGCTATTCAAATGCAAATTCTGAGAACCATTTCAGTCTGTGAAACGCCCCCACATCAGCTGTAAACAAAGCGCGTCGCGAGCATGGTTGCGAGTGAGACATTATAGCCTTTATGGAGAAAAGTTTCCACAGTGCTGATGAGGCGAAATATCTCCTGATATGAGCAGCAGATCGCGCTGAGGAGTGAGGTAGGCTGTTTTCTTTTCTCAAGTGTGGAATAACGTTATAACGTTAGTGTAGGCCTATGTAAACCGCAAAAAGATGAATCGCATTTCTATAATATGACTCGCGTTTCTGTGAGATGAATGAAGGGTACATATTTGTAAAGAGTGTTTAGCCTAAATATGAATCGCGTGTCTGTGTGTGAAAGAATAAACTGCTTTGCCATAGCCTACTGAGATGAAATAAAATGTATTTGTATAAGCAACGTAAATTAACATTTATATGCCCTGATATTTCAATAAAACAACGTTAGTCAGGCGTTAGTCACACTATTTTTGTCAAAAATAAAGTCATAGACTAAGATGTTAGATGTTCCAATGTTGGCTATATTCAAACTAATGAATACATATGATAAAATGTAGGCCTATAATCTTTTTTTTCTTTCTTTTTTTTTTTTTTACAAAGAAAGAGTACACTTGAAATATTGTTGAAATTGTAATTATTGTTGTAATTGTAACATTTTTAATAAAATAGCTAAACATATTTACAAGATAGATGTAAGCGAAATCTTAAATGGTCAATATAAGTATTCTTCTATATAGGCATTGTCCTTGCATTGTGGCTCAGTCAGTGTCACACCTGAATGAATGGCTAATTATGCAGAGTCATTATGCAGAGTGGGTGGGACAACCCAGGTGTAAACTACTCCTTCACGCCCCCCTCGCATATTGGCTTTCCAAGCAAAACCTGTTTTACACCATTTAAATCAATGTATTTTTTTTTGTGAACGATAAAGCAAGACTATTTTCACATAATTTTGAAGCCAGTACTCAAAGGTACAAAATCAATTAGACAAAAGTCTTGTGGACACATATTTAATATGTGTTTTGTGGTCTTAATTCAGCCACTTTCATTTTTATTTTTTCCAATAACCACGCATAAACATTATTCTCTTAAAAATACAAACATCTACATACACGTTGCCCGCATATTTTGGTAGCCCTGTTTGTGCTATATAGAGTGATTTTACACCTTTGCCATTAACATGTTTATAAATAACTGAAAAAAGCACAAATTTCAAGGCATGTCAGAACATCTCAAGGGCTCCAAAAACACCTTGGTCCCCAGAGGGTTAATGCCCTCTTATACAATATTTAAAATTAGTCTCTGTTGTCACCAGAGTATGTATGCGAAGTATGACTATATGAGCATGAACTCATATAGTCAGCCTAATGGTGCACAGCTTATTAAGATATCATGATTTATTTATTTATTTATTTATGTAACATGTATGTGTGCATTAAAAGTACCATTCCGGCAACGAGAACGATGCTGAGCCAAAAGAAGAGTAACACTTTATTCTGATGGTCCTTTTTGATGCCCCGAACCCCGAACCCCCTGGCAAGATCACGTTTGGGACCTCAGTATTTATAAAACCCTGCGCACGGCCCTGATTGTTAGTAATATTTCAAGATGATAATTTTCTGGACTGAAGCAACTTAGGTTTACATGATTATCCATACATCTTTTTTAATAGAAAAATTATTTTCAAATTTATCAAATATGATCATAAGTCTTTTGGGGAAGGTTTATTTGTTCATCTATCAATCATAACTGTATTGCGTTTTATTGTATGTTTTAAAATTACCGAGCTCTGATTATAAAACTAAGCATTATATCATATTGCTAAAGCCGGGTTCACACTGTATGATTCTGGCCATGATTTGGCCGTCTGAGACAAATTTTGCAAATCCTAAAAGATTCTTCTGATCGTTTGTTTGACATGTTCACGACAGCCGTCGTTAGAGCCATTTGTTCTAATTTAGGCAAACTGATAACATTGCATTTGGATGCATTTTGAACATTGCATAATTGATGATGTAAAACTCCGGACGAGTTTTCTTGTGTGCGTCTGTTTTTAACATGTCCTGACTGTCATTTGGTCTAATATTAATGACAACTGAGATCTTATAGTGTAATATGATGTAACGACAATGAGAAGAAACCAAACACAGACTAATTTTCTTCCAGAAAATTAATTCAAACTCTCTACTTCCTGCCGAACAAAACAGAAGATTTGTTCAGAACGTCAAATGATCCTCATCACTCTGGCTATTTAAAAGAGCCTCCCCCCAACACTAACGAAATAACTGGTCAATGCTACCTTTGTATACTGGTTAATGCTAGCTTTGAATACTGACTGGTTAAGAGAAAGACAGAGACCAAGGTCCCACACAGAGTCCTCACATTCCAGGGTCAAATCACCAATCCGGGGCCATAAAATCAGGCTCCAGCTGGTCTACGCTAACCAACGAAAACCCCCAACTAAGAACTTTTATGAGCCCAGCTAAAGGAAGAACTTGTCAATGTGAGATAGCTTGGAAAAGAATGATTGGTTCAGAGATGACACAACTCGAGCCCACAACATTCCAGACCCCCTCCTCCTTAAGGACTTCTGAACGAACAAACCAATTCTCTTCTTTTCAAACCAGAAGACTGAGATTTTTCCTATAACAATACATAAAATCATCCAGAACAGTTTCGATGGACTTATACTCAAACATCATGCAACTACATAATCCTGTGTTGTTTCTACCACTTATATGCATTTTTAATAAGATTATATCCCATGTAAGTCCTTTAATGGGTATAACTGTTAGATGTTTGAATGAAAGTGTGTTGTGTTTCATATCAGTATGATCGTATGCCCGAGATTCAAAAGATGGCTTGAATGATATCTGTGTAATATGTTTTGATCTTCTTTTAATTAGAAATCATGTCTAAACTGGCCTCTGTTCTCTCTGCTTAAGAGCTAGAGAACAGACACCCCCCCAGATAATGCATGATTTACGATGAGACAAACAAAGCCAGTGTCTAATTGGTCCGATCTCTTCAGGAGGGGGGACAAACTTTTAGTTTAAAAACCTTAGACACAAAAAAAAAGCCCTCTCTCGAAGCTCTCTCTCGCTGCTCTCGCTCTCTCAGACTAGGAACCATGTAAACGCGCAGACGAAATAACCCAAATCAAGATCTGAAGAACATGGGTTAAACAGCTTCATTCAAGCCATCATCTACTCCTCTCAATTTCCTTTCTTTCCTTAGTTTCCTTTCTTTTCCGTTGTGAGTCTCGGTTCTAAGTTAAGTTTTGCGACAAGATTTCGAGCCACGTTTCTTCTGCAAAGCCAGCTTCAAACAAAGACTTTCATTCCGCCAGCACGCCACGTGACTGACCACGTGACCCAGACATCAGGCACGAGGAGACCAGCCAACGAACGGACCGGGAAAACCCCTTACACGCAACAAAAGGGAATCCCCAAAAGCAAAGACAAGCAAGTACTGCCTCCAGACTCTTAAACTGAACTGGTGTATTTGATACAGATTTAATAACATAGGAAACGATAAAAGGGTTAAACTAAAGATTGATGGTTCATTCAGGTTGTGTTTTATAAGTGCATAGAAACTTGGGATTACATCATCTCACTCTTAAACTCACTCTTAAAACTTAATCTTTCCTTACTCTCTTTCTTTCTGCAACGCGTATGAATGTGTGTGTCTGTGTTAGATATTAGTTGTATGTGTTAGAATAATCAATAAAGTCTTGTTTGTATTTTAAAGAGAAATATTACTTGTGTTATTGTGCTTACAAATTTAATGTCTTAAACTTCTGATCTAAGTTACCTTGCTAACTATATAGTGTTTCACTATAGTTCGGATATTTATATCCGTTGCAGAGTTGATAATTACAGCCAGTTCAAATGAACCGCGAACGAGTCATTTGCTCGGTTGTAATAAGTGACTCTTTTGAATTCCCTATAAATTAATTAATAATTCCTTTGAGCTAAATTGTAATCACTACAAATTACAAATATCTTACAATGACTTACAGTGAGGATCATGTTCATATAGTCTGACAAGCAGCAATCGTAAAGGACTATTATATATCGCACAGTGTGAAACCCGGCATTATTGGCAGATATAGAGTGACAACTGATATTTATATGCATTTTATGTAGGGCTGGGTATCGTTCAAAATCTTTCGATCCGGTGCCATTTTCGATACCTCAGTTTCGATACCGGTTCCTAACGATACTTTTTTCGATACCAATTTTATGAAATCCATTTTAACAAGATTACATAACACATTACCTCAGAAAATGTTGGTTTTATTTTTTCAGTTTGACTCATGCTCCTTAGCCAGTGCACAAAGGAACAAAAAAAAGCACAAAGGAACAAAAAATGTTTTATAAAGAGCTCATGCTCACCAAAGCTGATTTTTTTTTTTTATATAAAAAATACAGTAAAACTTGTAATATTGTGAAATAGTATTACAATTTAAAATCTTATTTGAATATATTTTAAAATGTAATTTATTCCTGTGATGTCAAAGCTGAATTTTCAAAATCATTACTTCAGTGTCACATGATCCTTCAGAAATATGAAAACAGTTTGCTGCTTAATATTTTGGAAACTATGATACATTTTTTTTCATGATTCTTTGATGAATAAAAATGTCAAAAGAACGGCATTTATTTAAAAACTAAATATTTTGTAACATTACACGTTTTAATGTCACTTTTGATAACTTTAATGCATCCTTACTGAAAAAAAAAAAATCTGACTGACCAACACATTTTTGAACGGCTGTGTACACTCAGTAGGTTATTATTGCAATATAAACACTGTCAGAGTGATCAACAAGGTACCTCTTCATTTACCAGTAGAAGGCGAAGCAACTTTCTGCTATTATTTTTACTCCGTGGCCGTGCACTGTCAAGGTCTTCATCATATTTGTCGTGGTACCGGTCTTTGCAGCAATTATTTTACCGCAAATACTGCATCGCGCGCTGTTGGCATCGAGCCTGGAGAAATGTACCCACACTTTTGATCGACTTTTCCACATCTTTAAGGTATTATGTGTGTGTGCTCGCGTCTCATGAATATGTGCGCGGAGAGTTTGTGTGTGTGTGCTCGCGTCTCATTGAGTATGTGCGCGAGTTTTGTGTGTGTGCTCGCATCTCGTATGCGCGTGGAGAGTTTGTGCGTGCGCGCGTCTCATATGAGTATGTGCGTGGAGAGTTCCGCGCTTCTCGTGTGTGTAGAGTTACGCAAACTCTACACATGTATGTGCGTGAGCGACTTTATGTGTGTCGTTGTGCATTTCATATGTATTTGTTTGAGCACTGACGCTGACGAGTTAACCCCTTAGGTATCGAAATCTGGTACCGAACAACATGTCATTTTTCGATACTCGATAGTATCGAGGCAATTCGATCGGTACCTAAAAAGTATCGAAACTCGGTACCCAGCCCTAATTTTATGTCACTGGTTCTCAACTCCAGTCTTGGGGATCCATCGCTCTGCACATTTTGTAAGTTGAACTGAGAGTGAAGAGTGTGTCATTGTTTTCTGCAGGTTGAGGTATTGTAAGATCGCAGCTGAAGGTTGTGTTGCTCTGACTTCAGCTCTGAGATCAAACTCACACCTCAGAGAACTGGATCTGACTGGGAATAAAATAGGAGATGAAGGTCTGAATCTGCTCTCTGGTGGACTGAAGGATCCTCACTGTAAACTGGAGAAACTGTGGTAAGATCATTCATTAATCTTAACAGACAAGTATCATATTATTTTAAGGCATTATTGTTCTTTTTTTTTTTGGTGGTGGTGGTGGGGGGGGGGGGGTCATAGTGATTTACATTAATACACAATAAAGCAAAAGTAAACAGCAAGCAACAAAAACATTAAACCCACACAGATTTAGTATTTAATATCTCAGTCTGTCTGTGGTTGTGTAGTTCCTGCTGAACGGAGAGAGTGTGTCATTGTTTTCTGCAGGATGTACGGTTGTATTATCACAGCTGAAGGTTGTGCTGTTCTGACTTCAGCTCTGAGATCAAACTTACACCTCAGAGAACTGGATCTGTCTGTGAATATAATAGGAGATAAAGGTCTGAAGCTGCTCTCTGATGGACCTCACTGTAAACTGGAGAAACTGACGTAAGATCATTCATTAATCTTAAGTGAAACAAGAATAATGTAAAAGGCCTTTTAGTATAATTGTAAAAGCGTGTCCCTTCAGCTCGTAGTTCTTGTGTCTTTTTGCTGTGAAATCTTTACTGATTTGTATTACATAAACATAAGAATAAACTTTATTAATATTTAAAGATGTTAATTTTCTGGACTGACACAACTTAGGTTTACATGATTATCCATACATTTTTTTAATAGAAAAATGATGTTCAAATGTATCAAATATGATCATCAGGCTTTTGAGGAAGGTTTATTTGTTCATCTCTCAATCATCACTGTATTGCATTGCATTATATGTTTTAAAATTACAGAGCTTTATTCCTAAAGCTGGGTTCACACTGTATGATTCTGGCCATGATTTGGCCGTCTGAGACAAATTTAGCAAATCTAAAAGATTCCTCTGATCCTATAGGCTAAAATCTGAAGTCTTTGATCATTGCTTTGACATGTTCACTGACAGCCGATTAATGGGCCTCATTCATGAAACACAAGCAGAACGAATGTTTGTGTAAATCGTTTGTAAAGCTGTTCTGAACAAAATTTTCAGATTCTTCTTCTTTTTTTTTTCTTTCTTTTTTTAATGTTAGTTGGTACGACAGAAATTGTCACCGGCTCCCTAACACAAGTAAATGGTGCGTAAAACATTTGAACGCTCTGTGTTTTAATTTAGGCAAACAGATGACATAGCATTTTGATGCACTATGTACCACAATAATATTTCATGAGTTGATTTGCTCTGTCTTTTTTTTTTTTTTTTTTTACTGTCCAACTTTGGGTTGTCGCCTTTAGAGTTATCGAAAAGGTCAATTTTAATGTGCAAGTTGATCAGAATTTGCTCGTATATTTACGAAAGTTTCATGAATAAGGCCCAAGGACAGTTGCGATCAGATTTTACCTCCGGCGAATCTCTGTCAGTGTCAGAAGATTTGACTCTCAGTCCTGCAGTGTGACTTCTACGACAACCATGAAATTATCTACGTTTTTCAAGACAAGCCATGACCAAAATTAACGTTAGAGATTTATATGTAGCCACCATTTCAATCCCGTGTGTAATTCAGCTCACAGTCACTGAACGTGTCATTGATTGATGATGTAAAACTCCAGACGAGTTTTCTTGTGTGCGTCCGTTTCTAACATGTCTTGACTGTCGTTTAGTCTAATATTAATAACAACTGAGATCCTATAGTGTAATACACTGTTAGACTTTTCAAGGTTTTTTTACAGTAACTTACTGGCAACAATGTTTTACAGTACCTAACCGTATTTCAGTATAAAGTGCATTACTGTAAAAAACAAGCTAATCAGTACACTACTGTAATTATTTTTATTTGTACTAAATATAAATTAGATTTCATAATTTTGATATAGAATGAATTTTATTTGTATCCTACATAACTACTACTGACATTCAAATCAATTAGACAAAATTATTACAGTTTTTTTATTTAAAACATTTCATATACATCACAAAATAAACAGTCTGCCAATGCTGGGAATGATGTGTTACATTTTTACACATTAATGGGTGAGTTTAGGGTTTTGTGTTAATTTTAACTAATTTTAACATTGTGTTAATGATTTTAACAAAGTAAATATGTCAGAAAGGTTAGCACAAAGATGTGTAAACATGTTAAATTAACACATTATGCGCTGTCCTTCACTGCACACATTGTTAAAAACATACATAAAATCCTAAACAAAATGTTAGCATTTGACAAAATGACTGCTTTTTAAGCAGTCAAAAAGGAAATGTCAAACACAGGGCAAAACACAGTTCTTTTCACAATACATGACACATAACCCCACCTTCAAAATAATTTCACTTATTTCCAAAAATTTGTTGGATTCATGTACACTGTCTGGTGGCCAAAATAAATATTTAAGTGTCTTTTAAATGTTTTTGAAATAAGTCTCTTTGATGCTCAAGAAACATTTCTTATTATTATCAATGTCTGACTGTCTACTCCATCTTTTCCACAGCATAGAAGTAAAAATCATCATCAAAATAATCTTTAAAAACCCAACACAATGTTTTTGTCCACCTTTGTGAATAAATGAACTTCTCCAAAGATTGGTTCCTGTTCAGAACTTGACTGACAACATCAGAATGTTCCCTGGTCTGTGTGCGTGTCCACAAACACAAATGTACTCAGTCCTTCAGAGGAGATCCTGTCCAACACTATATAAAACAGAGAGAGAGAGAGAGAGAGAGAGAGAGAGAGAGAGAGGAGAAAATTCCATATTAGTTTTTTTTTTTTTTTACATTTTTATTATTATTTTTACTAAAACTTAAGAATATATATTTGTAAACAGCTTTTTGTCAATAGCATTTTCAAACATTTCAGATGAACTAAATTAAATTATGCCAGATTAAATTTTTAATACTTACATATCCTAAATTCTGTCCAAAAATGCTGAGATCCATAGAGAGAGAGACTGAAATCGATGATTACCTGTTTGAGACAAATACACAGTAAGACACATGCAAGAAATCACTGAGTGATGATCGCTCTCCTTCCTACAGTAGTTAACCCACCTGTGCACTGATATTAGGACCTTCCTGGTCAGGTGGGACTGTAATGGTAGAGAATCTTCTGCCTAATAAAATATCAAAATAATGTAAAAATATATATAAACTTGAGTTGTTAAAATGCTAGATTTGGTATGAATGAATTAGTGAGTTTTACTGCAATGCTTACCTGGATACATTTAATCTGGTGAGACTGAACATAGAAAATGGTCCATCTTCTGATTGGTTCATTTGCTGTGTAATAAATATAATGTTACACATGATGCAAAGGTTACTTAGCCTATTTGATATAAAGTTAGCCAATTTTATAGAGATTTTATAAGATATTGTATGCTACCTGCACCAGTGGCTCCAAAGCACTTATCACATAATGCTAGTGGTGGAGGAAGTACTGAATCTCAGTACTTAAGTAAAAGTACAAATAACCAGAGACATATTTACTTTAGTAAAAGTAGAAGTACCACAATGAAAACCATACTTAAGTAAAAAGTAAAAAGTACCTGATTTTAAATGTACTTTAAGTATTAAAAGTAAAAGTACTTGCATAACAATTTATTCTCTTAATGTCTATATTCTAATAATTAGGGCTGTAACAATATGCAATATGAATCCGAAATCGCTACACTCAGATCTACGAACCTGTGTCGCGGTGTGAGAAGGCAGAATCATTTAATATTGGACAATTCCATCGTTATAAACGGGACATTTGCAGTTAAAACTTGAAATATAAATTCTCACAAAATGCATTTAATACATATTGAAAAATATCAGTATGCATTTTATATTTAATGGGAAATAGCCTAGGCTACACATGCGTTACGGGACACAAAAAATGTTTAACTTTTAGGTAGCAAAATATTTTTTTGTAATTCTATGAATTACACTGCACAAACAAAAAGTAATACCCACCGGATGAAAAAGGGTTGGCTCTCCACAGAACATAAAATATTCATTTTATTTTATTTTATTTTATTTTTCGTGTTCCCATTTATGAGGAAAAAACAATGTTACAGACGTGACCGCTCTGAAAGCGGCACTAAAAGACTGCTTTAAAACTTTCACTGAGACCTCAAACAGAAAGCACAAAGCCTTTTTTTAAAGTGAATTTCGTTTTGTATTAATTGTATCTTAATTTTAATCAATGTTTCATCAACCATTTGCCAGGATTTAATAAATAAGAAGTAAATATAGTAGAAAATAGATAATCACGACACGTAGGCGCTGGCGAGTGAACTGAAGCGCGTCTCATAAATGAACCGAAACTCAGCGTATAAGGTATCCTACTTGCCTCACAGACCTGATAAATATATCTTTAGACAGCTTTAAATGTGTACTTTTAAACAGAACAATTCAAAACGAAAGAAAACAGACTGCTCTCTGCTTATGTAATCTGTATGAAATGCGCATTTCTCTCTGGCGCATTCACTACTGCGAAGATCGCGTATCAGTATCGTCAACCTCATCTTTGCAGCCGACACAGAAAACACTTGTTTATTAATAAACAATTAAAATGTCTCCTTGCTGTATTTGACATATTAATTACCTTTGCCGGTTCTTTGTGACAGCTTTTAGGTGCTTTATTGGCAGCGCCACCAACGCGTCAGCACCGAAAACATGGAGATTTTTTTCAATCCCTGTTTTGGCAGGGGAAAAACTGATCCGAAAATGTAATGAAAAGTTGTAGAAATGTAGTGGAGTAGAAAGTATAATAATTGCTGCAAAAAGTAACGAAGTAAAAGTCAAAAGTATGGACTATTGATTCTACTTAAGTAAAGTACAGATACGTGAAAAATGTACTTAAGTAAAGTAACGAAGTATTTGTACTTCGTTACATTCCACCACTGCATAATGCTAATCATTTTTGCAAACTTATGTCAAAATATTGTGACGTCCCTGAGTCTCCTGATCCTATTGGTCCTGGACGTGGGAGTTCCTGATTGGTTTTCCTCATCCTCATTGATAATTAGTTAGTGTATATAAGAGTGCTGTGACTTGTTTGGAGCAGGCACTCCATGGGGAAACTCTCCTCATGAGTGGCTCATTGTGTTTTCTTACACCTGTTGTCAAGATTTTGTTTTCCCTTATCCCTAGACTTATGTTTATTATTATTGTTTGTGATATGTTTAATTCAATAAATCCTATCTTTGATTTGAACGTTTCTGTCTGATCCCTCTTTTGTGTTGCGGCTTGAGCTGGTCGTAACAATATATATAAATGTTTTAATTTCAAGTACAGTTTAGGCTTATCTCAGGAATCTTGCTAGACGTCACTGGCGCGAATTGGCGCTTTGTTGCAGTTGCTTTTAAACACATACATAATTGCAGTAAATATTAAATTCCATAAAAAAAAATATATATATATATAATATGTTATAGTATGCAAACTAATGCTAAAAAAAGAAAAGAAAGGTGGCCACTAGCCATAAAACTTGTTAACTAACATAACGTTACAATGTTATTTTCTCAACAGTAGGCCAACATTAGCTACGACCAACAGAATTTCACACATTAGTTAATTTAATGTTAATGTAAACTATAAGCGTTGCTCCTTGGCGTATTCTAACAATTCAATAATCTAACAATTCAATTCAATAATCTAACAAAGTCTGTCAAATGAAACGTTAGCGCAGTTTACCGTGGTAAAGTTCGTTACCGCCATGTTGATGAGTATAACATAGGTTAAACTGGGCACAATCCTGTCAACACATACAGAATATTTTTTACCTTGCTTGCTGGTGTCTCTCTCTCTCTCTCTCTCTCTCTCTCTCTCTCTCTCTGTGAAGTGAATTCCGTCTCTTCCCCGGGCCAGACACAAACGGCGCGGTCCAACAAAAGACAGTCAGAACCCAGTGATATTACACTGGATGCTCCGGCACGACACGACAAATCCCAGACAGTGTAGGCTATTCATACTGATGCGCCGTTATATTTCTGATGTACGGTACTCCGAGTCCAAGCGCTCGCGCTATTTCTGACAACAAACAGGTTTGCATTTTTCATTAATGGTCCAGTCGCTTCAATGTGTCCAATATAGACAGCCTTTGACTGTTATAGTGTTGTAGACACGCGGTGTAAGGCAAATAAAAAAATAAAAATAAAAAAAAAGTAATAAAAAGAAATAAAAAGCATGATGGAATGGTGCCAGTCAGAGAGGCTGTTATGTCAAATACAGTAGTATACTGCAAATTTAAAAAATACAGTAAGTCTCTGTATGTGGTGTTTGACGTCACAAAAAATTCCCATGATGCAATGGGAATCACAGTTATTTACTGTAAAGAGAAATAGCAGTATAATACTGGGTGATTTAAAGTAAATAACTGTAGAAATTACAGAAAAGTCTAACAGTGTATGACTTACAGTGAGGATCATGTTCGTACAGTCTGACAAGCAGCAATCGTAAATGACTATTATAAATCGCACAGTGTGAACTCAGCTTAAGACTTTATTGGCAGATATAGAGTCACAACTGATATTTATATGCATTTTATGTCAGTGATTCTTGGGGATCCACCGCTCTGCACATTTTGTAAGTTGAACTGAGAGTGAAGAGTGTGTCATTGTTTTCTGCAGGTTGTATGGTTGTAATATCACAGCTGAAGGTTGTGCTGCTCTGACTTCAGCTCTGAGATCAAACTCACACCTCAGAGAACTGGATCTGACATGGAATATAATAGGAGATGAAGGTCTGACACTGCTCTCTGGTGGACTGAAGGATCCTCACTGTAAACTGGAGAAACTGAGGTAAGATCATTCATTAATCTTAACAGAGACAAGTATCAAATTATTTGAAGGGATTATTCTCCGTATTTTATTTAAATCATATTGATTTACATTAACACATAATGAAGCAAAAAGTAAACAAAGAGTAATAAAATCAATAAACTCACACAGATTAAGGATTTAAAATCACAGTGGTTGTGTAGTTCCTGCTGAACTAAGAGAGTGTGTCGTTGTTTTCTGCAGGTTGAGTGATTGTAAGATCACAGCTGAAGGTTGTGCTGCTCTGACTTCAGCTCTGAGATCAAACTCACACCTCAAAGAACTGGATCTGTCTAGGAATTATCTAGAAAAAGCAAGTGTGAAGCATCTCTCTGCTTTAAAAGATAATCCACATTATAAACTGGAAAACGTAGTGTAAGTATTGATTCATATCATATAATATAATAATATAATTTGAACTATTCAATCCTCTTAACAGATGTGTCAGCAGTAATGCATATGTAACTGTGTGTGTTTTATTTTACTAACAGCTTTTAAATGATGGTGAATATGGAGCCACTACAGAGACATTATCATCAAAATCTCTGTGACCTTTACTGGACTTGACTGTATATAAATGTCTTCCTCTTATCCAATTATCAGTGAATTGTTTTCTCAGTGAAGTGAGCAGGTTAACACAATCACTACATTAACTCTACAATGAACTTCAGCTGAGTTCCATCTGTGTTTCGGGGAACTGGGTGTTTTGGTTTAATGATGATGCTTTTAATGTCTTTGTGAAATGTCTTCCTGAGATCTGATTGAAGCTCATCTGAAGAGGATATTTGCCATTGTCACATTATTATTGTTCTGTCTTTTCTTGTGTTGGTGTGTGTGAAAGGCATGATTATGATTGGTCCAAATTTGTCATCACATGATCACATCACCACGAGTTATCCTACAGATGAATATCAGATGATGTCACCAACGTCTCCTCACTGTCACAGTGTCTGGTTGTGTTCCCCTGGTATCCACTAGATGTCCTCCTTTCCCCACGGTGTCATTCAAGAACTACCTTTCCCACAATTCCTGTATGTGTGATTGCACAGGTGTTTGTTATCTGTTCCCAGCTGTTTCTCGTTGTCATCTAGTTTGTTCCTGTATTTAAAGCCCTGTTTGTTCCATGTCCTGTGTGTATCGTTGTTTATGTCACACCGCGTTTGGTTTACCGTGTTCCCTGCCTGAGTCTGTTTGTTGTTTTTGTACTGCCTGTCTGGATATCGAACCCTGCCTGTTTGGATATCGAACCCTGCCTGTTTGGATATCGAACCCTGCCTGTTTGACTACTCTTTTGGATTACCCTTAATAAACCTCAATTTGACTGCACTTGGATCCACCTTGCTTTTTCCCTTGAGTGGATCGTGACAGAACGATACACCATGTATGGATCCAGCAGTACGGGGTTTCGGATCCTTCCCCCCACCACTGAGAAGGAGAGGAGGGGAAGACTCCAAAATTTAATGGCCCTACACCAGCAGGGTCAGACAGTGAGTTGTTTGTCTCAAACTTTTTGGACCTTATCGAGAGGCATGAACTATAATGATGCAACCTTGAAGGACCTTTTTAACCACTGTCTTGATGACCCGTTACCGCAATGGGAGATGAAGGGACTGGAGATCCTTGACTTTTGGGGGTTTACGAGGTATCTACACCACCGTAGTCACTGGGATACCCCAGCTTCGCCGGCATCTCCTAGCGAGATGTTACCACTGCCCAGCCGAGAGAGTGCATCACCGCTGCCCGGCCGAGAGAATGCTTCGCCGCTGCCCAGCCGAGAGAGTGCATCGCCGCTGCCCAGCCGAGAGAATGCATCGCCACTGCCCGGCCGAGAGAACACATCGCCGCTACCTATCAGGCCCGGAGCCGGATCAGTATCTGGGCGTCTTAGATTAAGGTCCAGCGTGAGGGACCCAGCGCTCATGTCAGCACAGAGGGCCCAGAGGATCAGCCGAACGGGGTTCCACAAGCTCATAGCATCCCATCAGCCTGAGCCCTCTTCACCGCTGGTCCCGTCCAGCACAGAGCCTGTGCCGGTGGTCCCAGTGCCGGTGGTCCCAGTGCCGGTGGTCCCAGTGCCGGTGGTCCCAGTGCCGGTGGTCCCTGTGCCGGTGGTCCCTGTGCCGGTGGTCCCTGTGCCGGTGGTCCCAGTACCGGTGGTCTCGAGTCCGGTGGTCCGGAAACGGCGGAGGAGGAGGAGGAGGACTTCCTGCCTTCCCAATGGCCTGGAGGTCGTCCCCGAACAGCCCGCTGTCTCCCTGGAGGTCGTCCCCGAACAGCCCGCTGTCTCCCTGGAGGTCGTCCCCGAACAGCCCGCTGTCTCCCTGGAGGTCGTCCCAGAGCAGCCTGCTGTCGTCCCGGAGGCCGTCCCCAAGCTGCTTGCCCTGATGGCACCTCTCCAGCGTCTCGCCCTGCCGGCGCCACCCCAGCGTCTCGCCCTGCCGGCACCGATCCAGCGGCTTGCCTTGCTGGCACCACCCCAGCGCCTCGCTCTGCCAGCGCCATCCGAGGGTCTCGCCTTATCGGTTCCTCTTATACTATCTGCCCAGCCAGAGACTGTTCCTGAGCCGGAGCCAGTGTCTGTTCCTGAGCCGGAGCCAGTGTCTGTTCCAGTGCCTGAGCCAGTGTCTGTTCCAGTGCCTGAGCCGGTGGTGCCAGTTCCAGTGCCTGAGCCGGTGGTGCCAGTTCCAGTGCCTGAGCCGGTGGTGCCAGTTCCAGTGCCTGAGCCGGTGGTGCCAGTTCCGGAGCCAGTGTCTGTTCCTGAGCCGGAGCCAGTGTCTGTTCCTGAGCCGGAGCCAGTGTCTGTTCCTGAGCCGGAGCCAGTGTCTGTTCCTGAGCCGGAGCCAGTGTCTGTTCCTGAGCCGGAGCCAGTGTCTGTTCCTGAGCCGGAGCCAGTGTCTGTTCCTGAGCCGGAGCCAGTGTCTGTTCCTGAGCCGGAGCCAGTGTCTGTTCCTGAGCCGGAGCCAGTGTCTGTTCCTGAGCCGGAGCCAGTGTCTGTTCCTGAGCCGGAGCCAGTGTCTGTTCCTGAGCCGGAGCCAGTGTCTGTTCCTGAGCCGGAGCCAGTGTCTGTTCCAGTGCCTGAGCCGGTGGTGCCAGTTCCAGTGCCTGAGCCGGTGGTGCCAGTTCCAGTGCCTGAGCCGGTGGTGCCAGTTCCAGTGCCTGAGCCGGTGGTGCCAGTTCCAGTGCCTGAGCCGGTGGTGCCAGTTCCAGTGCCTGAGCCGGTGGTGCCAGTTCCAGTGCCTGAGCCGGTGGTGCCAGTTCCAGTGCCTGAGCCGGTGGTGCCAGTTCCAGTGCCTGAGCCGGTGGTGCCAGTTCCGGAGCCAGTGTCTGTTCCTGAGCCGGAGCCAGTGTCTGTTCCTGAGCCGGAGCCAGTGTCTGTTCCTGAGCCGGAGCCAGTGTCTGTTCCTGAGCCGGAGCCAGTGTCTGTTCCTGAGCCGGAGCCAGTGTCTGTTCCTGAGCCGGAGCCAGTGTCTGTTCCTGAGCCGGAGCCAGTGTCTGTTCCTGAGCCGGAGCCAGTGTCTGTTCCTGAGCCGGAGCCAGTGTCTGTTCCTGAGCCGGAGCCAGTGTCTGTTCCTGAGCCGGAGCCAGTGTCTGTTCCTGAGCCGGAGCCAGTGTCTGTTCCAGTGCCTGAGCCGGTGGTGCCAGTTCCAGTGCCTGAGCCGGTGGTGCCAGTTCCAGTGCCTGAGCCGGTGGTGCCAGTTCCAGTGCCTGAGCCGGTGGTGCCAGTTCCGGAGCCAGTGTCTGTTCCTGAGCCGGAGCCAGTGTCTGTTCCTGAGCCGGAGCCAGTGTCTGTTCCTGAGCCGGAGCCAGTGTCTGTTCCTGAGCCGGAGCCAGTGTCTGTTCCTGAGCCGGAGCCGGTGGTGCCAGTTCCAGTGCCTGAGCCGGTGGTGCCAGTTCCAGTGCCTGAGCCGGTGGTGCCAGTTCCAGTGCCTGAGCCGGTGGTGCCAGTTCCAGTGCCTGAGCCGGTGGTGCCAGTTCCAGTGCCTGAGCCGGTGGTGCCAGTTCCAGTGCCTGAGCCGGTGGTGCCAGTTCCAGTGCCTGAGCCGGTGGTGCCAGTTCCAGTGCCTGAGCCGGTGGTGCCAGTTCCAGTGCCTGAGCCGGTGGTGCCAGTTCCAGTGCCTGCTCCAGTGCCTGAGCCGGTGGTGCCAGTTCCAGTGCCCGAGCCCGAGGGGTCGTCTGAGCCGGTGGTGCCAGCTCCAGTGCCTGAGCCGGTGGTGCCAGTTCCTGTGCCTGAGCCCGAGGGGTCGTCTCCGCCCTGGCCGCCCGAGGGAAAGTCTCCGCCCTGGCCGCCCGAGGGAAAGTCTCCGCCCTGGCCGCCCGAGGGAAAGTCTCCGCCCTGGCCGCCCGAGGGAAAGTCACCGCCGTGGCCGCCCGAGGGAAAGTCTCCGCCGTGGCCGCCCGAGGGAAAGTCTCCGCCCTGGCCGCCCGAGGGACTGTCTGCTCCGCCCTGGCCGCCCGAGGGAGAGTCTGCTCCGCCTTGGCCACCCGATGGACTGTCTGCTCCGCCCTGGTCGCCCAATGAATTGTCGTCTCCGTCCTGGCTGCCCGAGGGACTGTTCGCTTCGCCCCGGCCGCCCGATGAACTGTTTGCTTCGCCCTGTTCCCCCTCTGTACTGTCTGTGTCACCCTGGCCCCCTTTGAGTCTGTTACCCCCTGTTTCTGTGTCCCTTCATGGACCTGGCCCCCCGTCCCTCCCCCTGATCCTCCACCTTGCCACCTCCCTCCTGAACTTTTGTTTTGTTCTGTGTCCGGTCTTGGAGTGTCTGGGAGCCACTCCGTAGAGGGGGGGTTATGTCACAGTGTCTGGTTGTGTTCCCCTGGTATCCACTAGATGTCCTCCTTTCCCCACGGTGTCATTCAAGAACTACCTTTCCCACAATTCCTGTATGTGTGATTGCACAGGTGTTTGTTATCTGTTCCCAGCTGTTTCTCGTTGTCATCTAGTTTGTTCCTGTATTTAAAGCCCTGTTTGTTCCATGTCCTGTGTGTATCGTTGTTTATGTCACACCGCGTTTGGTTTACCGTGTTCCCTGCCTGAGTCTGTTTGTTGTTTTTGTACTGCCTGTCTGGATATCGAACCCTGCCTGTTTGACTACTCTTTTGGATTACCCTTAATAAACCTCAATTTGACTGCACTTGGATCCACCTTGCTTTTTCCCTTGAGCGGATCGTGACACTCACTGACGTCACTCACTTCTAAAACTTGTCTGCCGCCATCTTAAGTACCTGATTCACTTCAATATGTTGTGCGGTGGGGTGCAACAATAAAAAAGGAGACCCCAAAATATCCTTTTACAGGCTACCTCAGGACGAAAAAAGACACCGTAATTGCAGGTGGGACGGGTCCCCACCACTTTTGAAACATCTTGCGGCACGAATGTACCAATACGAATAAACAAAACATCTCCAGTTAACTAGCAGAGCATTCATTTTGTTCGTTTGTTAAATAAGAGGCGATCTAGCGCTGAAATGTGTTGTTTCTGAAATCAAGTGATCAAAGTGCTCGTTGCCGCTGCGATCAGTGGCGCGGATACTGTGTTTGTTTGTGGCTCGCGCACAGTCTTCACTCGGACGCGCGCTTCAATGTGGAGAGACTCTCTATTCGTTCCGGTGAAATTACAAAACAAACTGCACACAAACGTGTCCCTGCCTGATATACAACCACTGATAAACATAATCGGTTTTGATAAAAAAAAAAAAAAAAACTATATGACTGCAGATTAGAACCCAGAACCTCTGACACGCTTGGCAAAAGTTCTGCCCCTGGACCATTTAAATACACGCTTAAAATAGTCGGATCAACATATAATATCATTGAATGCCAGGATTGGTAGTTCGCTAGCAGCGGACAGAGGCTGGAAGTATGCATCAAGTATTGCGTAGGGATAACACCCTAACGATGATATTTTTTGAAAGTAGCGTTTCTTTTCATGGCAGTCGAGGTGCGAAATGTTGTCTTTCGTAGCCATTTACTGTATCCGTACGAAGCTGTAAATAGTTGCAAGCTAGCTAGTTAATGCTTGTCAGTACCATAGACAGTACTCGGTAGGTACTCAAGATGGCGGCAGTCAACTGGAAAAAGAGCGGATGACGTAAGAGGTCACGTGACTGATATTCATGTATATCCCTCAGAAACACTGCTACACCATGAGTATTTAAATTGAATCAAGTATTCCTTTCAGCACAAACATGCAATTTTTCTATGTAAATTAGACTGTATCTTGTACACAAAAGTCAGCCATATTTGCTCGCCGTAACAGGATGGCAGAGCGCATGGCATGATCGAATGTGAGGAAGTAAAGAAGAGCGCCGATCACATCGATTGGTTTTATTGCGGGCATTTGTTTATGCACAGCTCTCTTAAGGTCCCAACACTGATTTCAGTCGGGTTGAGGTCTGGACTTTCACTGGGTCAGTGCAACACCTTGACTCTTTTCTTTTTTAGCCATTCTGGTGTAGATTTGCTGGTGTGCTTGGGATCCTTGTCCTGTTGAATGACCCAGTTTCAGCCAAGCTTTAGCTGTCGGACAGATGGCCTCACATTTGACACTAGAATACTTTGGTTTACAGAGGAGTTCATGGTCGACTCAATGACTGAAGTTGCGTTCGTGTTTGTGGCTACGAAACAAGCCCAAACCATCAGCCCTCCACCACCGTGCTTGACCGTTGGTATGAGGTGATTTTACTGAAATGCTGTGTTTATTTTTCTGCGCATTATGGCCAAACATCTCCACTTTGGTCTCGTCTGTCCAAAGGATATTGTTCCAGAAGTCTTGAGGTTTGTTCAGATGCAACTGTTCAAACCGAAGCTGTGCTGCCATGTTCTTTTTAGAGAGAAGAAACTTTCTCCTGCAACCCTTCCAAACATGCCATACTTGTCCCGTCTTTTTCTAATTGTGCTGCCATGAACTTTAACATTTAACATGTTAACTGAGGCCTGTAGAGTCTGAGGTGTTGCTCTTGGGTGTTTTGTGATTTTTAAACCTTGGGGTGAATTTGCTGGAACATCCACTCATGGGGAGATTGAAAACTGCCATGAATGTTTTCCACTTGTGAATAATCTTCCTCACTGTCAATTTTTTTGGAAATGGACGTATAACCCTTCTCAGATTGATGGCAGCAACAATTGCTTCTCTAAGATCTGTTGATATCTTTCCTCCTTGGCATTGTGTTAACAGACACCTGAATGCTCCAGACCAGCAAACTGATGCACATTGTGTTTTTAAATCAGTGCATTGTTAACTAATAGCGTGATTTGTATTTGTACATTTCTGTAAAACATAACTTGGACACAGTCACCTCTGATAACAGATCAATGTAAATTGTAATGTAGACACATGCATTTCCTCTAAAGCTGCTTTGAAATTATATGTATTGTGAAAAGTGCTGTACAAATAAATGTGAACTAAATTGAATTGAATTTTTATGAACAGACACATTTCAGTGCTTTCACATCATTTCCACACACATTCAGGATAGTGTTTTTATCTGTCAGGTGTATATTGCTGTGTTTAGTAATTCTGAATGGATAAGTGTACTGTATAGGTATATGCAGTCAGGTCAAGGTGGTTGGTTTAGGGTTTTTTAAGCATCTTCGTGTGGTCCTGTTCAGTATTGCAACTTGACATGTCTGAAACGAGTTCACGATAAGTATGCATTTAATCGTGATTTAAAACACTTTAATCTATTGACAGCCCTACATCTTATACATAATCTACAGTGAAAATCTGTAAACTGACATTTCCAGATTTCACTGTGTGGCAACTCACATTTGATGGTTTTAAATTGCATTACTTGTTTTTTTCTTATCAGTTATTTATACATTAGGGATTTATGTTACATCTTACGTTGTTAAAAGCATTGTTTTAGTGTCATGTGTGTCACCATGATGGTGTTTTGTATTATTTCTATACTGTATATCCTTCTATCAGTTTTTCCCTCAGCTTGTGGAAAAGCTGCTTGTGAAGAACTTTAATTCATCATGTGTTTTTTCTCTTTACCATCCGTGTTATTATGCGGATGTCAGTATTATGTTTAAATCCCTGGTAGTCAATAGTTTTATCCCTTAAAATTCATCTTTAATCACCAAAATTACATATTTAAATGTTTTTTCATGTCTTAAAATATCTTGAAACTAACTCAACACCCTTTCCTCATACGTGGTTCTATTAGTATATTCAAATCCCGCCTCCACTCACTCACTCACTCACTCAGAGATCCACTGGTTGACGATCACACGTTGATCTGATTGGTTACAAGGTAGTTTGTGACGTCAGAAACACCATCGATTTCAAAGCGTGTTTTTGAGACTGTCTTTGGTTCACTGCAGTTTTAAGGAGAAAATATTCAGTAATGGTGTCGACTTATGAATTTACACATGGTTTGTCTTAAAGCATATTAAAAACACCACATAGAACAACAATTAACAACATTATTTAATTTTCATTTCATTTTATTTATATAGCACAAATAAACACAACAGAAGTTGACCACTATGCTTTACAAGGTAAATGTCCAGGAAACATGAAATAAGGAGCAAAATAAACCATTAACACATAATGTAATAAAACCATAATTGAGATTTAGTGAAATGCCCAGTCAAAAAGATAAAATTTTAGCTTAAATTTAAACTCATGTAAAGAGGACAGGGATCTCAAGGATAAGGGGAGGCTATTCCATAGCCTAGGACCAAACACTGCCAAAGCACGATTGACTTAAATCGTGAATGTGGCTAGGACAGATTATAACTGCTTGTGGACCGTAGGCACCTACCGGGCACGTTCAAAGTTAAAAGTTCAGAGAGGTAAGAGGGTGCAAGACCATTTAAGGATTTGAAAACAAACAGTATTTTAAAATCAACTCTATGACGCACCGGCAACCAGTTAAGAGACATTAAAATAGGAGTGATATGTTCATGTTTGCGAACCCCAGTTAGGAATCTGTCTGCAGCGCTTTGAACCATTTGAAGCCTTGTAATGGAAAACTGGGATATTCCTGCATATAAAGAATTACAGTAATCCAGGCGGGATAGAACGAAAGCATGTGTGACTCTTTCAAGCTCTTTAGGTGATAGGAACGACTTTACTAGATAAAAGCTTAAGGTGAAAAAACCTTGATTTATCCAGCTTAAGGGAGGAATCCAAAGTAACTCCCAGACTTTTAACTGTGGCTTTGATGTAGGATGACAGGTTTGCAACATTATAAGTGTTTTTTTCAATTTCCCACAGAGGGCCCGAACACAATATCCTCAGTTTAGCTCGCATTTAAATATAAAACATTTGAGGACAGCCAGGATTTTATGTCATTTAAACAAGCAAATAGGGTTTCTAGGCCTTTTGTGTCTGTGCGCTTGAAAGGCAGATAGATTTGAGTATCGTCAGCATACAAGTGAAAACACACTCTGTGCCTCCTAAAAATGGATCCTAGCGGTAACATGTGTAGTGAAAACAGAGTAGGGGCCAAAATGGAGCCTTGTGGAACGCCACAGGTAAGAGGAGCTACAGACGAAACAGAGCCTCCAATGCCAAATGAAAAGGTTCGGTTTGTAAGATAAGATTTAAACCAGACAATAGAATTCTATGGTCAACAGTGTCAAATGCTGCAGTCAGATCAAAAAACGACATTAAAATGACTGAGTCCCCGGAATCGAAAGAGATAACAAAATATAATTCAAAACTCTTAATAAAGCAGATTCAGTTCTGTGGTTAATCCTGAAACTAGACTGGAATTTTTCAAGGATACTATTCGCATCAAGGAAACTCTGTAACTGCAGTAACACAGTTTTTTCAGGATCTTAGATATCAAATATAAATTTGAAATGGGTCTAAAATTTGATTAATCAGTAGTGTCCATATTTAGCCTTTTCAATATTGGCTTCACCATGGCAAGTTTGCAGAGCACTGGAACAAAACCTGAGAGAAGGCATTTGTTTATGATGGACAAGATCCATGACATTGTGAAATATCTGTTTAAAAAACCAAGTGTGAACAATGTCAAAAGATGAGACAGTAGGCTTAGCAACTATATCTGTTAAATCAGATATGGTAATTGGCTCAAAAGAGTTTAAAATCCTGATGGCCATGGGAGTGTCTGCAGGGTCAGTAGTCGAAGGTAATATGGACTGTCTAATTGTTACTATTTTCTCCACAAAAAATCTCAAAATATTTTCACACGTAGAAGCAGATTCAGTTAGATAATTATTACCTACAGGGTTAAAAACAGTTTGAAATATTAAACAATATCCTAGGATTGTTTGAGTTTTTAGCTATTATTTAATTAAATAATGAGACTTAGCTGTTTTAACAGCTTTTTTTATGATATTGAGACTCCCGTAATATCTCATAGGACACGTGTAGCTTATCCTTTTTCCATCTGCGCTCTGCTCTTCTACAAACTTTTTTTAAAAAAGTGGCGAGTGTTTCTATTAAGCCAAGACATTTATTTTTCTGACATTTAAGTCTCAACGGTGCAACAGTGTCAAGAGCATTGGTACACAGAGAATTAAATAAACTCAGTAGCTCATCAATATCCATTGCATTTGCTAGATGTTCAATAGAAAGCACCTGGCCAGCATCAGCAAAAACTGCAGAGAAAGCATCAGCAGACGCTGGACAGGATAAGCCTACATGTGACCACTTTCTAGGTCTAACAGATGCAATGGTATGACATAAGAGATCAACACTAAAAACAACAGGCCTGTGGTCTGAAAAACTTAAATCACCAATTTGAACATCTGAGATGGAGAAACCATGGGATATGTTGAGATTTATAAATATTGTGCTCTCATTTATATTTGATTTGTTTACCTTTTATTTATTTTTCTTTGAACCAGGCAATCATATTGCAGAGTGTATGTCATGTGACCTAATCAGTGACTGAATGAATGCACATGTTTCTGTTTAAATAAAAGTGCGCCAGTCTGAACGAAACTGGTTGATGTGAAACAGTATTCCCTGTTGTCTGCGTAAGTTACTCTGCTAACAGGATAAAACCAAATCGAGCGTATTGCCATGTACGTGGGTTGGCTCATTTATCCATTGAACTAAGTCATGTGCTTCAATAAGACTCAAGAAGTCTTTAGCTAGTGCTGAAGAGTCAGAGCATACATGAACATTAAAATCACCAACAATTAAAAGTCTATCATATTTGGGAGTAATACCCCCCAAAAAGTCTGAAAACTCATTTAAAACATCTTTGTTTGTTTTCGGAGGACACTACTGCAATTACCAGTGAGTTTGCCTGATCCAGTGAAAAGAGTTGTACTTCAGAAGTCGAATAGAAATCCGTCTCCAATATCTGACAGCAGAAACCGTTTTTAAAGACAGTTGCCAGTCCTCCACCCCGGCCCAAATGACGAGGGGTATTAAACGAAGAAATCCAGAGAGACAGACGGCAAGCCAAAGACAACGGCGCCATCTTCCACTGACCCTGCTATTACATTTCCATTAAAAACTTGATTTTCAGCACAGGGGGACTTGAAGGTATACAAATCAGGTTTTAGTAGCAGAGTGGCCTTGCTACTTGGATTAACCATTTAAAATGTTTTATTTATTGAAAAAAAAACCCCATTTAATTACAGTTTTGAACTGTAGTGAGGAGTAAGCCAGAAATGAATAGGACATAATTATTCTGAAATTATTATTACAGTTATTAGTAAGTTTGCACAGTAATATGAAAGGATGTAAGAAACTGTACACAGCCTAATGAGATGAAGTAAAAAAAAAAAAAAAATAAAAAAAACTGGGATGAATCCTGACCCAGAAGGGGGAGCCATTGTCCTCTGGTCAGCTTCTGTCTGACTGGAGCCATGACATTTCGACATTGTGCCATATGACTTGTTTTCATAGCGAAATGTAAAAGCGCCTATTTAACCGAGTTTGTCATTGTACTGTTTTGTTGTTGTGTTTTTCATTAGGAATAATAATAATAAACTTACCATTCAAGCAATTGCCGCCTCCAAATTGCTGATACTTCAAAAGCGAAAGTAGCCTAAAATGTGCCAATCGCGCACACGAACGGTGGTGCATGTTTTTTTTGTTTTTTTATGTATTATTAATTACAACTGACATATAAAACAGAACATCACAATACTTCATTTTTTGTAAATAACTTTTTTTTTTATTCTGATTGGATATTTATCAAGATCGAGGCCAAGCCTTGTGTATACTACTTTTATGTAGCACAAAAAACCCTCTCTGCGCAAGGGCCCCTGCGCACGGGCCCAGATTGCCTGTATGGTAGATCCGGGCCAGTATATGATATCTGAACTTTTGCACCAAGGTTGCATAAAATGCTCAAGTACTATGCTCAACCCCTTAAGTGTCACCGTCACACCTTGCCCATATATATTTAGAACAATAATATCTTAGTAAAAACCTAAAGTAATATTGACAAACTATATATCATTTGAAAGCTTACAATCTCTAGTTTTCATATTTGGTGGCTATTTTTTTAATAAATAAATTACAGAGGAGCAGTAATTTATCAATTTGCAACAAGAATATTTCATATTCGTGTTTAGGCCTTTATTTTGAAAAAACAAAAAACATAGCAAAAGCAAAAAACATGAAAAATCATGAAAGATTGGTAGAAACCTCAGTTTGTTTTCATTCCAAGAGTTCAAAAGATAACACCAATTCAATTTTATGAGAAAAAAAGGTCTGAAAATGTTTTGAATATGAAGAAAAATATTATGGATTCTCGATTTGTGATGCGGCAGTAGTGGTGGAGGAAGTACTGAATCTCAGTACTTAAGTAAAAGTACAAATAACCAGAGACATATTTACTTCAGTAAAAGTAGAAGTACCACAATGAAAACCATACTTAAGTAAAAAGTAAAAAGTACCTGATTTTAAATGTACTTTAAGTATTAAAAGTAAAAGCACTTGCATAACAATTTATTCTCTTAATGTCTATATTCTAATAATTAGGGCTGTAACAATATGCAATATGAATCCGAAATCGCTACACTCAGATCTACGAACCTGTGTCGCGGTGTGAGAAGGCAGAATCGCGACACACCCCTTTTTTGAAGTTAACATTATACAATACGTAGACCTGCACTACACCACAAAACTAGTTGAGGATAAATTATTTAATATTGGACAATTCCATCGTTATAAACGGGACATTTGCAGTAAAAACTTGAAATATAAATTCTCAGAAAATGCATTTAATACATATTGAAAAATATCAGTATGCGTTTTATATTTAATGGGAAATAGCCTAGGCTACACATGCGTTACGGGACACAAAAAATCTTTAACTTTTAGGTAGCAAAATATTTTTTTGTAATTCTATGAATTACACTGCGCAAACAAAAAGTAATACCCACCGGATGAAGAAGGGTTGGCTCTCCACAGAACATAAAATATTCATTTTATTTTATTTTATTTTATTTTTCGTGTTCCCATTTATGAGGAAAAAACAATGTTACAGACGTGACCGCTCTGAAAGCGGCACTAAAAGACTGCTTTAAAACTTTCACTGAGACCTCAAACAGAAAGCACAAAGCCTTTTTTTAAAGTGAATTTCGTTTTGTATTAATTGTATCTTAATTTTAATCAATGTTTCATCAACCAATTGCCAGGAACTTTCACTGAGACCTCAAACAGAAAGCACAAAGCCTTTTTTTAAAGTGAATTTCGTTTTGTATTAATTGTATCTTAATTTTAATCAATGTTTCATCAACCAATTGCCAGGATTTAATAAATAAGAAGTAAATATAGTAGAAAATAGATAATCACGACACGTAGGCGCTGGCGAGTGAACTGAAGCGCGTCTCATAAATGAACCGAAACTCAGCGTATAAGGTATCCTACTTGCCTCACAGACCTGATAAATATATCTTTAGACAGCTTTAAATGTGTACTTTTAAACAGAACAATTCAAAACGAAAGAAAACAGACTGCTCTCTGCTTATGTAATCTGTATGAAATGCGCATTTCTCTCTGGCGCGTTCACTACTGCGAAGATCGCGTATCAGTATCGTCAACCTCATCTTTGCAGCCGACACAGAAAACACTTGTTTATTAATAAACAATTAAAATGTCTCCTTGCTGTATTTGACATATTAATTACAATTGCCGGTTCTTTGTGACAGCTTTTAGGTGCTTTATTGGCAGCGCCACCAACGCGTCAGCACCGAAAACATGGAGATTTTTTTCAATCCCTGTTTTGGCAGGGGAAAAACTGATCCGAAAATGTAATGAAAAGTTGTAGAAATGTAGTGGAGTAGAAAGTATAATAATTGCTGCAAAAAGTAACGAAGTAAAAGTCAAAAGTATGCACTATTGATTCTACTTAAGTAAAGTACAGATACGTGAAAAATGTACTTAAGTAAAGTAACGAAGTATTTGTACTTCGTTACATTCCACCACTGTGCGGCAGCGAGCTATAACGCACATATGTGCTCTTTTTATGTGTTTATTAGAGGTTGAAATCAAATCAAATACTGCCAAACCACCCATACTATTTCTGAATAGGATGTATACTTCATTAATTGTATGAAAATTATAGAAATACATGGTTCAGATGATCACTCAAAACATATAGGCTATGAAAATGTAGGCGCCCCTATATGGTCAGTAAGGAAGCTTGGCTGTCCATCTAGTGAAAAAGTCTGGTACTGTGCCCAAATAAAATCTTACCGAAAGCTAATTTTTTTTAGATATCAACCTAAAATTTGGAACACAACTTGTTCAGATTTTTGTGACAGATGTGGGGGGTGACAGTTAAAGGGTTAATTAACTTAACTTAATAAAATATACATTAAGATATGACACACTGTTACATGTAGCAACTATTGTAATAGGTGCATAATTGCAAGCCAGTAACATTACTCAGTACTACCACTTAATTGAATAATAACACTAGCATGAACATCTTAAAATTATACATTTAAATACTGAGTAATATTAATTAACTTCATATATTTACTAACTTAGTGTTATGGTTTGGTTTAGTTGCTTGTAATTATGCATAATTTACAGTTATTATAGTGTAAAGGACACTGTAATATAATGTGTTACCAAATCAAGTGTAACCTTGCAAGAAGCAAACAAACTAATCCTGAAATAAGATATTAATAAAGGAACAGAACCATTCAGAAGAATCAGAGAAATGATCCGCAGTGGTTTCCCATGTGGCAGATGATGATGTGCAACAGCACAATAATGCAGATGTAGATATTACACATTGAGCAAATATCAGGAATTAATGCAGATGTAGAGATTACACACTGAGCAAATATCAGGGCATGGATTGTGACGTCGTGCGCCTCTATGCGTCGAATAAGGAAGTTGGAGATCCCGGTAGTTCCCCTTTACTTTAGAGAACTATCAGATAGTTCAGTCACAACAGAAGTATTGAGTTCGTGCTTCGCCAGCGCATGTTTATAAAAGTCTATCATATAAATAATCCTTTCATTCTTGTCCCGTCTTTGACGTTGAATTCGTGGTTATATTTTCTCACTGTGACTAGTCAAGAACTCAGACGAGGTGAAAGCAGAGAACAGGGAGGATGGAGGTTACTCACCTGACGGAGGACGAAATGGCCGATATAAAGAAGGAAGTGAGTAGCTATCGTGTGGATGAAAGTGTGCGTTAAACAGATTGTCTGTGAACATGTTTGCGAGTTTGGCAGATTTTGCGTTCGATAAAGTGGAAGTGAAAGCGGTGTGAGCCGGTTGGTCGCCGATCATAAACCCGATCGAAATATATTTAGGCTGTTTGAGGATTTTCATTGAGTTGCTGCAATGAGCTGTAAACAGTAATCATATAAAGTGCACACTTGAACTTTCAGGCATGCTTGTTTATTATATTGGCCTACGCGATGGATTAGATTAGATATTAGACATAATAATTAAGTTACTGTTCAAAGTTTATGTATGTAACTCAGGACACATATGCTTTCAATAACAAAGGTTAACCTTTTATTTCTATGAGTATCTCTCCTGCTTCGTTAAAATAGTTGTGAGAATCAAATCACTAGTGTTTGAGTAAACTTGCATTCCTGTTATTTGGTAATATTTCAGTCCCCCAGACTTTTTAAAATAGACTAGTGGTTCACCAACATGGAAAGCTTTTCTCAATACTTTGGTATGTCCATTATAATGAATAAAACATTTTATTTAAAAAAAATTTTTTATCATAAAATAATGCCTTATTTCTATCTTACACCAGGAATTTTGTCACTGCGGTTTTACTATGGAAAATCTAACAAAATGTGCACAGTGTCTATACATTTTTTGGCAATATTGTTAGTATTTATTTGTGGATTTATTTTATTTTTTCTAAAAAATGAAAGCTATATAAAGTTGTGTCCCTCAGTCTGAACTCAACCCCATCATGCCAAACATTCTCCGCTATAATAATTTAGACTCAACCCATAAGTGACATCATTTCCCAAAAATGACATCATTCAGGTCTCTAACAGTGCTGCAGAAGATGGTCACTAGTATCATACTTTTTATTCATATTTTTAAGGCATATTTTAGTCAGGGAGGGCACTGTCAAGCTTAACAACTCAACCCCATCACATAAAATTAAGATGAAAATAGATTATTTTAAGCATATGCAATGCACTTATTTAGTTTCTGCCATATATGGTCTACTCTCCTACACTACACGAGGAGCAGTGGCCATTTTGAGCAAAAAACCTCAACGATTTGTGGTTGGCATGTTCAACTTCAAATCTTGACAAATTGACAACTCATAATTTTGTCATAAATAGAATATTTGATGTAATGTGTCCAGTTATGTCAGGAATGGCAGCCACATCAGCAGCAGAGACATGTTTTGCATGCAGATATGCTGACCCAGAAAGAAAGGCACAATATGAGAGAGGGATAGGGACTACTTGAGCTTCCTCCCGGGTTAGTGACATCACAAACCCTAAAATTTACATAAACCCCGCCCCCGAGAACGCGATTTATAGATTATCATGACAGAATATGCTAATCAATGACTAGAAGATAGTTAACTCCACATCAGCAACATAAATTCATCAACTAACCATTCAGAAACGTCCTGTTGCATTCTACGTGTTGTCACTTCTTGAGTCTCTCCATCATTGTCTGACTCCGGTTTGAAAGGTTAAAGGCTAGAAGTTGTTGAGATTTTGTGTGTGTCTGTGTGAGGTAATCGGAGTTGCTAACACACACACACACACAAGCTTTTGGAGCTCTGCCCCCTGTGCCGGGAGCAGCAGCTCATTTGCATTTAAAGGGACACACAAAAATGGTGCGTTTTTGCTCATCATCAAAACGTGACAATTTTAACATGCTATAAAAATATCTGTGGGGTATTTTGAGCTAAAACTTCACATACACACTCTGGGGACATCAGAGACCTATTTTACATCTTACATATTTTACAAAAGGGCATTATACCACCCCTTTAGTTCTGAATGTGTTGCGTGTTCATATTGCACCAAATGCGACACTGCACTCGGTGTTAGCATTTGTACACATATAGTACACATATTCGGTGTTGATTTCTACTGAAGCTTCTAAGCTCAAACAATGGTATTCGGACCAGCCCTAGAATTTGGACAGGCCTCTTGGCTTACATAATATTTTTCGTTACTATAAAGTTTGGAAGTTGGCATATAAAGAGGCAGGGATAGTGTTTTTCAACTCCGGTCCTCAGGATACCAGAATGTTTTAGATGTCTCGCTAATTAAAACACACTGCTTTATAGAACATAGTATTTTAAAATATCATGATTTCATTTCTTTGACCAATGTTTAAGTGTGTTGTGATTGGTCGAGTGCTTTGAGTGTGTCTGGGAAATGTCCCGCCCCTTACCATAACCGTCAGTTTAACACACTACTAACTAACTCAACCAGGCCCCGCCCCTTTATTCTGCGTATGAATTATTATAATGAGGAATATTGTGACGTGTTCGTTCCTGGAAGAAACTCAAGACTACAATGGAGCTGTTTCAGGAGTTCAGAAACACTGACACTGATATAGAGAAGAACTGGAGCTTTGCAGATCTTTTTCACTCTCAAACAGCAACATTACACACTAAAGAAAGATGAGAATGATTGTAAATGTCAGCCTGTAAGTATTTCACTTTGGTTCTTTTTCATGGTAGGCCATAGACCGGTTACGACCATACCTGGTGGATAAGATCATTGCTGAGCGGCACTTTGATTACCTGCGCTCTAAGAAGATCCTGACCAGAGAAGACACGGAGGAGATCAGCTGCAGAACCACCAGAGGGAAACGCACTAGCAAACTGCTGGATATCCTGGCAGAAAACCCACGCGGTTTAGACGTGCTTATCGAGTCGATCAAGTGGGGCCGAACACTCAACTTCATCATCGCAAAGATCACAGATGAGGTGCAGCGCGTGAAAAATGAGCGACTGGAGGCTTTAAAAGGTAAGAAAGAACATAAATTATTGAAAGGGGTCATTTTGTGAAATCAAATATCGTTGCTTTCGAGTGGAAACCCTGTATCTTCATATTTCGTAATTTTTATTTTTAATTTATCATCACTTTTGTTCATTCTTTACGTCTGTCTGTGGGTTTTGCAAATATCTAACCAGTGAAAAGTATTAAAAAGAGCTTGTGACTAAACCTTGTTATACCATTGGCTCCTCAAACTGTCAGTCAAAGCTCATAACTCCACCCCCTCTATTGCTGCATGCAGTTCGGAGCGTCTCTGCTTGTTTGCAATGCGAGGGTGAATAAAGAACAACGTTTTCAAGGTTTAAGCCTAGTCTGTGAGCATGTTTGAGCTGTTTTAACTGAAAGCATATCTTAAAATATGTCTGTGCCATTGTTTTGTCTCAAGATGCACACTAGTAATGGGTTTTTTTCTAAGGCATGTTTATAATAGCTACTTAAATGTCCTAATTGAACTAAGGCCTAATCCTGGCTTAATATAAGCCCTGACTGTGAAACCAGGCCTATATATATATAAAGGCTACTGTTTTATGTATTTGAGGAGCGGAGAAAAGTGTCTTAGTCTGGAATTTGTCGTTGAGTCACAGCCAATACTGTATTAAATACCCTGTAAATATCATAATATCGATTTTGACCAAATGACAGGAAAAACTAAGCGTCCACATACTGTAGCTACAGTAAACTTAATAACCTGTAAGTTGATGAAAACTTAATGCGATGCAATTACTGCTGCACTAATGATGTACAAAACATGTACAATCGCTGGACAAAAACGTTGTGACTCCATTGGAGCTTGATTTTGGTAAAATCTTAATAATATTGTAGTTAATAATACACATAAGTGTCAGACCACATATAAAGCCGTTATATCAACTTTGACAATATGGTGTTTAAATATTTAAAAAACTCTATTCCATTTCATGAAAAGTAGCAGTTTTGTACATATGAGGTGTCCGCCCAACAGCGACGATATATAAAACTTTCCTAATTTTCTATTAGATGAAAGTACACCACTTTCCAATCTCAAAGGCATGTTTACACTGGTATTAGGATAAGTTTGGGTTATTTTGACCACAAGTTGTCAGGCGTGACATGCCTTTATCACTAAAAAAGTTAGTAAAGTTATTTTTTGCACCAAGAACACTCATATATTTGCAACAAAATAATTTTCAACCCTCATTCTGATCCTCTGCAAGGAATACTCTTTTCTTTTTTTTTTATTGCTATGTCACCTTTAAGACTGCTGTCAGTAAACGGCCACTGATATGGCTAACATTATTGTTAGAAATAAATCATCCACTTGTACCGAGACACGAACACACTGTCTAAAAACTGCGCACCAAATTAAAAAAAGATCACCTCGTCCTCAGAGTGACGTTACATGGAAGCAAATAATCTGTTAGGAATCAGCTGGATTGAAAAGCCTTCATATAAACATGATCCCATTCGATCCCACTAAGCTTGATCTGAACGAACTTTGGATTGGACTGGAAGGTATGGATACTTTGTGCATATGTGCAGTGCTATGATGCGTATATTTACATACGTTTTACGTCATGCAAACATGCTTATATAAAAGTCAGCTTTGATTTTAGATTTGCAAAAACAACAGTTACTCTGGTATGACTGTCTGCGGTTCTGAACACACGACTGAAGTTTGGTCTGAACAACACAGGTAATGCACATGGACATGGGATTGCTGATGACAATTGGATTGCAACGTTTAGGGTTAATATATACATATATATAACGTTCAGAATACCGAATCAGATTGCATTCGTTCCGACTGGTGAAAATTAGTGCCTTTTGTGGTGAAAGGAGAAAATGAGTAATTTTGGTTTGGTTTGAACAAATGCTATTTTGGAGTGAGGAGGAGTTTTTAAGGTCTGAAACTTATTTTTTATAGAACAATTACCTTTTATATGTCAAACATTTTTAAGGGCAAGCTCAAAATGTTTTGGACCCCATAAACATCTGTGTTTATCATTGTATAATATATATATGTGATTTTTATTATTAACAAGATCCATTTGCTGCATTTGAAATTAGTTCATTATTTTTGCAAGTTAAACATGCATAAAATACGAGCGGATGCTGATGAAAACAGTGACTCAAAAAAGACTTTCAGCCTTTTTTGTTTTTGGCCATAGGGATGAAGTGGCAGTGGTTAACGGTTTACATTCTGAGTATTTGGCTTTTATGACTCATATAGTATATGAAATAGTGAGAATATGAAGCCCAAAATGGAGAAGGAAAAAAACACCTTAGATTTATTCAGAGGCACAAACTGAGCAAAAATATGCCATTTGGTGCAGATGCTGATACTTGCATGAAATGCATATAAATATCAGTCATCATTCTATATCTTCCAAAAATATGTCTTAGTAAGATGATTAAATGCTTAGTTTTTTGATCAAAGCTCTGTAGTTTGAAAACGTAATGTAGCCTATTGCAATACAAGGATAATTGAGAGATGAACGAATAAACCTTGATAAAGCTTGATGATCATATTTGAGACTCATGATTTTTCTATAAAATTATGTCTGGATAATCAAGTAAACCGAAGCTGCTTCAGTCCAGTTGAAATATTACTAAAAATATCAAAGTTATTAAGGTTTACTTGATATAAATCAGTGCAGTTTTGACAGCAGAAAGACACGTGAAGCACGAGCTGAAGGAGGACGTTTGTACAGTAATACTGAAAGACTTTTACTTGATAAAACAGTCTGAACGATCAATCAGACGACAGAAGGACTGGAGGAGATTGAGTGAGACAGGTTTATCATTTAGAGGCCTTCCGTATCAAAGATAGGCTTTATAGGGTTAATGGTTATTTTTTGCAGCATAATTAAATATTAGCTTGAAAAGATGGTCCTTGTATTATAGCTTTAACAGTTGGGTGTATTTGTTCTTAATGTATATTTTGCTATTTACGACATGAAGCACAGTTTTAAGGTAAATATTGTATTACACAACAGCAAAAGCTTGTGTGTGAGGCTGTGAGCAGAGCTGTAGACGTTCACTCATTGGGCCCTATCTTGCACCCAGCACAATTGACTTTGTACACAACGCATATATCATTCCTATTTTGCACCCGACGCACAGCGGACTTTTCGACGCACGTCGGTAAATTAGGGAATGAACTTGCGCTCCCTGGGGCGGTTCAGCGCAAAGAGGAGGCGTGTTCCGGCGCAAACGTTCCCTGGTGCTATTTTGCCGTTTCAGAAAACAATTCTGCCACAGACCAGGAGAAACCTAGTCTAAAGTCAGCGGCGCATTATTCAGATGCTATTTTAAGGGCTCATGCTTGGCCATAATGTAGCGTGAGCACAACAAGCATACACTTTGCTTCTCTCATCTACACAGACGCAGCAGTTACCATTTTTGCAAATCATACATTATTACAAGGAAAAGTATTCCACACGAGGGAAATCATTGCGGTGTCCATGAAGATGTGAAAAAATAGGCATAAATCTAGCTTACATATTTACCCAAATTATAATACGCCTTTATAACCGAAGCTAATTTGGGTGTGTTTCTCCATCCCCAATGTCACTTCTCTGTGTTTTACGGCCCTGACGAGAACGTCGGTCTCCTCGGCTGTGAACCGCTCCTGGCAAATCCGCCGTTATAATAGCAATCCGCCATGGAACAAGCGCACCTGCTCTTAAAGGGAATGTGAGATGTCGCTCTGATTGGTTTATTTCACGTTACGCCCAAACCACACCTATGAATAATGAAGCTACTTCAGACCAAACCATTTTAGATTTGCGTCGGGCGCAAGAGTCATTTATCCCGCCGGTATAATAGCAACAGTGCCCAAGACCCGCCCACAAAGTTACTTGTGTTTCGTGTTTAATACTTGCGTTTCAGATCGTTAAAATAGGGCCCATTGTTTCTCATTTCACATGCAAAGGGCTTTTTATAATCAGCATGAAATGGAAGTTGCACTCGTCTTTTTCTGTGGGGAATTGATTGCATGTTTGGATGGTTGTGGTTTGCTATTGGTGGATCTTATGTGAGTGACAGGTTGCACCGCCCTCGTCATCAGAGAAGAGAAGAGGGTTATTCTGATTCAAGATTACCAGGAACAGGAATTATGGATGCACCAAAATGAAAATTATGGGCCAAAACCAATTCCAGATGCACTTGGCCGAAAACATAAAACAAATAAACAATCAATTAATTGTACTTATTTAACAATCAGCACTAAAATAGCTAAAACTGAGTTGTACAAATGTTTAAAAGACACTTAAGGCAGTTTTTTAATAAAAACTTTTTAATAAAAAAATCGTTCCACTCCAGTTTTTTGGTGAAATATAAAAATTAAATGACAATAAACTGTAATAACTTGTTTTATTCTAACAGATTTATTCTAACATGCATCAGATAATGAAGACATCACTAACAGATTATGTACAAATATAATGAATATGTAATACAGTGCATATATTTAGCAAAATGCTCTTCTCTAGAGTTATTTTTTCTTGTTAACTAATGAGTTTATGGACATTGAAAAGCTTTCTTGAGGTAAATGTAAGGTTAAGTGTCATTGTAGAGCCTACAAGCTATTTTATTGATGTCTTTCCCCTTAGTGCTGGGCGGTATGACCAAAAATCCACATCACGGTATTTTTCTAAATTACACTGGTTTCACGGTTTAAGACGTTTTTTTTCCCCAAGCATGACTGGGTGTAAGAGGCGCTTTAGGAGCGGCAGAAATAGTGGTTTCCCAGGTATCGGCTGTACACAAAGCAGCAACGCTCATAAACGCTGCTTTATCAGGAAAGATAAAGAAAGATTCAATCGTAATAACAAAGAAGCTTTTCTAAAGACCGTCAGTGCACTTCACATACATTCATATAAAAACACCCGCGCCACCTTTTGATTTTGAAACGTGCAGTGCTCATGTTTATTCAACGATGTCAATGCCAACCACAAACAGATTTTCCAAAAGGCTGTGTTGATATTGTGAATCAATGTATGGGAAACACTGTAATTTAATTTGACAGCTATCAATTATAGTTTAACCTAGCCATCTTCAAAGTCACGCTTAGGGGCTGTTTACACCTGGCCACTTCATGCGTTTTCTGTGACCGGATAGCTATCCGATCGTGAAAAGACCAGGTGTAAATACCCTCCGAAACGCATTCGAGACGGATTTGAATCCGATCGCTCAAACCACTTCAGGAGGAGGTCTGAGACGCATTCCAGACGAAACTGGACAAGTGTAAATGCATCTGGTTGTTGAAACCACAAATTGTACTCCTCCCAAAAATGCAAAAAAAATAAACGTGTGAGAGCGTGTTATAGGCTATATGTAATGTTATAGCCAGATATGACAACGGTACTGGAACACGCATCACCACAGATGAGAAGCTGAGCATAAATTCATTAAGCCAAAGTGCAAAGTATCGCAAATCAAAAGTGAGAGTGAGACGCTTAACATACAATAATCATCATTAAAAGTAGAGAAACGAAATGATCTTACCAGGGCTGTTGCCGCTCTCTCTTATTGCGGTCTTTGATTTTGAAATTTTAGCTGATGATCAATAAAATGCAGCTCATATCTGTTGCTTTCGGTGACGTGCCCTCCATTAAATCTGCATATAGCGCGAGAATTGAAGAACGGATTTAAATCCGTTTCGCAAAAATACATTTATGTGACCAGGTGTAAATGGAATCGTTTTGATAAATCAGATAGTTATCCGATCTGAGAAAACGCATGAACGCATGAAGTGGCCAGGTGTAAACAGCCCCTTAAGCCCAATTTATACTTCTGCGTCGAACTTACGCCGTAGCTATACGTCGTAGGCTGTGTGTAGCGCGCGTACCGTTCGGCATACCCTGACGTGCACCTCTCCAAAAATGTAACAACGCGTCAGCTCTACACGGACGCAAGCGCTGTGATTGGTCTGCTAGGACCACTCCCTCGGGTTTCACATGCTCCCTCTGCGCACGTCAACGCGGACAACGACGCAGAAGTATAAATGAAAACCAACGCGTTGCCTACAGCGTAGAGGCTCCGGCGTAGGTCCGACGCAGAAGTATAAATCAGCCTTTAGTAACACGTGCGTCACCACAGTGCAACAGTGAAAGGACCCTCTCAAACAGTGTCGCGCCTCGCCGCGTTCCGATCGTTATTAAAGCAACATACACCGGTATTGCGGTATTTAAAAAATTCATATCATAACAAAAATAAACACCGGTATTTGGTATGAACCGGTACACCGCCCAGCACTATTTCCCCTGTTGAAACACTGATTGAGTGATTACATGAGACATGATTCATGAATTTCAGTTTTATCATTCAGTTTATGTTCATTGATGTTTATTTGCTGCTGTAGTAGTAAAGAGGAAGAGATGATCGGTTTAGAGACACAAAACAACATTTATTGTTTGAATTCCATAATAAAATCGACAGAATTTTTAAAGTTGAGACTTTGCTTCAAATTAAAGTAATAAAGCACAAAGCTTATTACGATTTTTGGACGTCAGGCGCGCTACAAATGTTTAGTGTTTTTGTTCACACATCAACAGAAAACGGCACAGACTAAAAGATTTAGATTCAAGAAACTATATCATTACAGATTAAAATCGCGAAATTAATATTGTCACATGTTCAACTGTTGTAGCTTATACACGTTGTGTTATTAAAGGCACAATATGTAACTTTTTTGCTTTAAAATTAGCAAAAATCACTATATCTACGTTATATATTTTTTTTAGTTGTGTACTTACATTATCCCGACTGTTTCCAACAACTTTCAAACCAAGAGAAATTTTAATTAAATTTTTAGACACGGCACGTTTCTTTATTTCCGTTTTGTCGCAGTCAATGGCGTCATATCCGCGTTGTCCCTGGTTTCTGCTCGTACTGCCATGGTAACCAGAGCTATGAGCAGAGCCCTCTGATTAACCAAAGCGACAGACGCAGACAACTGTGGAGTTCGCAATGTCTATTTGCACGCTGTTGTTGTTTCGTTCAAACATTACGGACCATGGCAAGCAGACTTTGGATAAAAAAAGGAGAACTAAAACGAGAATCAATATCAGCGCGGTGTTTTCGAGATGCCGAGAGCTCCCATAGACAGTATATAAACAAGAGCTCCACGTCCGAGACTTCGACCGCTCCTACATGTACTTATTAAACAGGTGAGCACATTTACATAAAACTAATCAATTTTATATAGTTCAACAATGATAAAATGTTAGAATATGATCTGTGTGTTATTCTAATGTTGATCTAGCTTACTGCTAGTCTCATACAGACAAACTAACACATACTTTTCAACACATTCAAATGCAGTTTAGTGTGCTAGTGTAATGTTAGACCAGGTGAAACAGCGCTGCGTTACCTCACAAGTTTAATTTGTCTAATAAACTGACCTGTGAGTTGTAATTCTGCACTTGCGTGTAGTACGGTAGAATGAAATGTCCGTATTCCTTTTATATCCGCAGGAGCTCGCGTCGCGTGTTGAGCTGATAGCTGTCTCTTAGCAATCCCGAACTGCTTCATATCACAGTCATGATAAAAGCATCGATGTATTCAGTCATCCATAAACATTATTAGATCGGCCGGCTTGACGTTGACGACAACATCCATAATTCTTAGCATGTGTTGCGTCATCAAACTACGCCTTTGTTATTGTAAAGAGGTTAGCGACCCCTAGTGGCGAAAAATTCCATACTGTACGTTTAATAATCATTTATAGCAAACACGGCAATATTCCATGAAAATAAGACTTGTCAGTTTTGATTTCATGGTGACTGTAGGCAAAGGCAAGTTTCAAATCAGTGCTTATCCCGGAAGTCTAGAGCTAAATTAATCCCCTAGCTTAGCGCCATCTATTGTTTTAGAAGAGGAAGTTGCTCAACTGCATTTGTGAGAAAATCTGCCTGGACACATTTGTGAGAAAATCGAGCCGAGAGATCTCATAAAAAGCCAAGTGTCTCACAATCATAACAGACAGATTTGGTATTTGTTCAAAGGTTATATGCAATTTGTAGGATGGTTTGTTTTTATTTATGAAATATTATCTAGGCTCATTTATTTATATTTGTAAAAAACACAATACATATTTTTTTCTCCACTGCATTTTCACTCAAATTGATCGAGTTTGTTTGCAAAATGCTGGATTTGTTTCTTTAATTATGGCACAATATTAACTCCATAATAAAGGACTGGCGTCGGACGCTCTGCCATGTCCGGGACGAGGGTGTTAGAGGACTCAACAGGTTTTTCACACTGGACTAATAAGGGTGCACAGTAGGGTGCAGCAAGCCGACAGAGCCGGGCCTCTCAGTGCTTCTACACGTTTAGGGTGGGAACACGGGAGGAGACCGGCTCTACACGTAGGCTATAATATCTAGCAAACTTGTTAGGTGTTGCCCAGCCCGCAGCTCTACAGATATATTTTAGCAAGGAGCCACGTGTCAGCGCCCAGAAGGATGCAACGCCTCTCATGGAGTGAGCATGCAACCTGAGCGTGCAGGGCATGATGACATTCGCTATCCAGTGGGCCATCCTCTGCTTGGAGACAGCCTTTCCCTTCTGCTGGCCTCCGTAACAGAAAAAAAAACTGTTCTGAGGTCTTAATAAGTTCAGTCCACGTACAGTTGCAGAGCGCGGATGGGACAGAGCAAAGCCAGGGCTGGGTCTGCCTCCTCCAGGGGCAGCACTTGCAGGTTCACCACCTGGTCCCTGAAGGGAGTAGTAGGAACCTTGGGAACATAGCCAGGCAGGGCTCTCAGTACAACATGGTTGTCACCCGGCCCAAACTCTAGGCACGATTCGTCGACCGAAAATGCCTGCAGGTCCCCTAACCTCTTGATAGAGGCCAGTGCAACCAGCAGCAAATTCTTCATGGAGAGAAGCTTTAAGTCTGCTGATTGCAGAGGCTCAAAGGGAGCATCCTGGAGTGCTCGAAGCACCAGGGAAAGGTCCCAAGAGGGTATGGAAGGGGGTTGAGGAGGATTTAACCGTCTCGCCCCCCTAAGGAACCTGACGACCAGGTTGTGCTTTCCTACTGTTTTGCCATCTATGTGGTCGTGATATGCTGAAATAGCGGCAGCATGTACTCTGAGGGTGGAGGGAGACAGCCTTCGCTCCAACCCTTGCTGCAGGAAGGAAAGCACGGACTCTATCGAACATCTTCGGGGGTCCTCTCGGCGAGAAGAACACCACTTGACAAACAGGTTCCACTTCAAGGTGTACACACGTCTCGTAGACTGTGCCCGCGCTGAATTGATGTTGTTAAGTACCTCTGGGGGTAAGTCACCTAGAACCTCCACGTCCCGTCCAGGGACCACACATGGAGTTTCCAGAGGTCCGGATGCGGGTGCCATAGGGTGCCCCGTCTCTGAGTCAGAAGGTCCTTCCTCAGAGGAATGGGCCAGGCAGGGACTGTCACGAGGAGCATGAGTTCTGGGAACCAGGTCCGGGTGGGCCAATAGGGAGCCACCAGAAAGACCTGCTCCTTGTCCTCCCTGACTTTGCACAGGGTCTGTGCAAGTAGGCTCACTGTGGGAAACGCATATTTGCGAGGGCCCCGGGGCCAGCTGTGTGTCAGTGTGTCCGTGCCGAGTGTTCCCTCGGTCAGGGAGTAAAACAGCTGGCAGTGGGAGGTCTCTGAGTAGGGCAAACAGGTCTACCTAAGCCTCCCCGAACTCTCTCCAGATCAGCTGAACCGCCTGGATTTGGAGTCGCCATTCTCCCGGGAGCACAGCTTGTAACAGCTCGTCGGCCACACTGTTGAGCACACCGGGGACATACATGGCTCGAAGCGACCTCAGATGCTTCTGACTCCAGAGGAGGAGATTGCGGGCGAGTTGCGACATACGATGGGAGTGTAGACCACCTTGTCGGTTGATGTACGCAACTGTCGCAGTGTTGTCCGAATAGACCAGCACGTCCCTGCCCTGTAGCGTCCTCTTTAAGCGGCTCAGAGCGAGACGTACATTTAGCAACTCGAAGCAGTTGATGTGCCAATGCAGTTGGGGGCCCGTTCACACCCCTGACACAGCATGCCTGTTGTACGTGACACCCCAGCCGGTGGCAGAGGCATCTGTGAACACCACAGCATGCCTGGACACCTGTTCCATGGGCACTTCTGCCCGCAGGAACGAGGGGTCTGACCACAGGCTGAAGGTCTGGCGGCACGCCGGTGTGATTGCCACCCGGTGAGTGCCGTGATGCCACACCCATCTCGGGACTCGGCCGTGAAGCCAGTGATGAAGCGGTCTCATATAAAGCAGCCCGAGCGGTGTTACTGCTGCTGCCGCTGCCATATTCCCCAGGAGCCTCTGAAAGAATTTCAGTCGGACCGCCGTCCTGCCTTTGAACGTGTTCAAGCAGTTCAGCACCGACTGAGCGCGTTCCTCTGTGAGGCGCGCTGTATTTACGACCTAATCCAACTCCATACAGAGAAGAGATACTCTGCACAGTGGAGAGTTTGCTCTTTTGTTAGTTGACCTGAAGACCTAACAGGCTGAGGTGCCTGAGCACGAGGTCCCTGTGTTCGCATAACTGATCTCAAGAGTGTGCTAGTATGAGCCAGTCATCGAGATAGTTGAGGATTGTATGCCCTGTTCTCTCATGGGAACAAGGGCCCCCTCCTTGACTTTCGTGAAGACAGGGGAGACAGGGATACCCCGAAGGGCAGGACCTTGTACTGATATGCTCGACCCTCGAACGCAAAGCGCAGAAAGAATCGAGGAAGAATGGAGACATGAAAGTATGCGTCCTTTAGGTCGATCGCTGCAAACCAATCTCGGGGACGGATGCATTAAAAAATGCGTTTCTACGTGAGCATTTTGAACGGTAGCTTGTGGAGACTCCGATTCAAAACTCGCAGGTCCAAGATCGGTAGTAATCCACCGCCTTTCTTGGGTACAATGAAGTAGGGACTGTAGTACCCTGATCTCATATCGGCTATCGCGTCCTTCGCCAGTAGGATTGCAATCTCCACTCGCAAGACATGGCCAGAGGTGGCCCGTAGCGGGGTCTGAGTGTGCTGTGCAACACTTACCTGGTTCCACAGGGCAAGAGGCGGCTTGGATGCATTCTCGAACTCCACGCTGCTGCCCGCTGGCGATCGAAGAGGCTAATGAGAGTGGTGAGGATTCTCTCCTCCCACTGCTCTCCGGGCAGTCGCAGCAGAGGCGCAGGGACTCCGCCCCATTTGCAGGAACGAGAGTCTCGACCGTAGCTCCGAGATGGTCATCCTCCCACAATGGGTACATGACTCATCCACGAACGCTGCTTGAGTGTGTTCAATGCCCAGACATGCGATGCAGCGCTTGTGACCATCCCGTAATCCCAGGTAACGGCCACATCCAGAAACACACAGGTAGAGTGACATCTTTAAAAAGACGCACTCCACCCATGTAAGCTCTTTTAGGGACTGCTCTCCTTGGTGCTGAAGCACGCAGGGGAACGGTCGCAGCGGACGCAGACAGGGAAGTGTGCAGCCTGTAGTGCGCTGTCTCTCTCTTCACGACGGTCTTACCAGCCGTGAGAATGGCTTTTCTGCGCTCTTGGCACACCGTACCGGCTGTGAAAACAGCCTTTTTGTTTTGCTCAATGAGAAGAAAAACAAAAAGAGAGAGAGAGACAGAGAATCAACCACGCTGCCGCACTGTAACGCCCGCACCAGACAAGAGAGGTCCCGTTGAAGAGCTCGCTCGTTCTCGTATCACACTCAGTAGAGTACACAGCATCGAAGTGCTCGGCTTTGAAGCAAAAAGCTGAAGTGCAATCGCACCTTCTGCTCATTATATACCCACGCTGCGTGGCAGAGCAGCTGTTGCAAATGATTGCACGCCAATGTGCATTGGCTCGTTTAGTTTCACTCGAAGTAGATTGGCCTCCCTAGCGAGATTCCTATTCGTCGGTCTCGACGTGGCGTCAACTGACAGACTGAAGAGTAACAGGAATAAAGCGAGTATTTGCTTTATAGGCCAAACCTGAGAAAATGGCACCATCTTGTAAAAAAGAGTAAAAATTTCAAAATTTGAAGCCTTGCCAACAGAATGAAAGCCTATTAACAAAGACTGCATTATTTTATAGTTAAATGGCTCTGGGATTAAAAATTGCGGTTGCAATTGGGACATTTTTGACCAAAAGGTGTTCCTAGTGTAAAATAGATTTATTAAAGGAAATGAGGACGTCTACAAAAATGTCTATAAGGTCGCACAAGGGTTAAACTTTTATTTGCCACAACCAAGACTTATAAAGCATATGTAATACACATAAATGTTTCACAGTTGGCAAATGTTTTAACTACATAACGAGATAAACACTTTTTATGTAATAAAATACTGTACTACCTCACAAAAACATAAGGAATAAATATAAATAAAGATTATTAATTTCCACGCTGTTTTTTACTGGAGTATCATCAGTATTTGATGTGTAGGTTCGTTTTCTTCTGATGAATAGCTGAATTTCACTGGGTACCATTTTTCAACATCAGAAGTTTTCAAAAGAGTTTCACATGTGTAATGGCACCAGTGACGTTGAAAATCATTTTAATATGCAAAACTGTTACCAAATCGCAGCAGTGGGTGTTTACTTCCATGTGTAACGACGCCCATCAAAACAAGTGTTTGAAAGAGAGGGTCAAAAACAGGATAGAAAATAGCTTATTACTTCTAAAAATGTTGCTTTCATTTTAAGTGGACTTTTTAATTGTACATTTCATGACCCCTCTAAAGGTGTGCAGCAACTGTCTTCCAAAGCTTTCAACATATGGAGACTGTGGTTAATAAAAGAAGTTGCCTTTAATTCACAAGTAACATCCATAACTGGTAGTTTGATGGGAGTAGTTTATTAAGTTTCTTGGTTTTCTTAAAATCAGTGTTTGTTGTTTATCATGTAAGGCCTCCAGACATGACGATATTAACCCCATATGTTCATGTTTTGCAGCGGGGTCCTCAGCCAATTCAACTTATTCATGCACAAAAAGTGCAACCAATGACTTCTCCAAAATGGACTTGGACTATGACAAGTACTCCACTATATGTTATCATCCTGAAGGAGAGGCGAGCACATCCGCCTCGGTGGCTACGGGATCCTTTAACCTGCGCTACGGATCGGGTCGAGGGAACGAGGCTATGTCGGTGTGTGGAGGCAGCGGGAGCATGAACGTGTCTTCCACAACCTCATCCAGCCTGCCTAAACCCGGAGACCCGGGAGCTCCGGCTGTTCCCGATGAGCTGGAGACGGAGGACGCCGACGCCGCGGTCTGTGGGAGCGCTGGAAGTAGCGGAGACGCCAACTTCCAGCCGCTGCGCTCGCGCTCTTTGTCTCCGCACATGTCGTAGCGTTACCTTTCAACGCAAGCGTCTGCATTCCCTCTCTGTGTGAGATTCAGAACATTTTACAAACCAATAGTTTATGTCTTTCAAACGTCTTTCACCAATCAAAGCATAGTCACACTTTTACAAACAAAAGTGTTGCTGCTTGTTAAATTTGCTTAAATAAAATGAGTTAAAGCAACACAATCGCTGAACGTTTTGTTACCTGCTTAACTCTTTCCCCGCCATTGACGAGTTTTTCCCGCAATCCCAAATCTGTTATACAGTAGGGTCTTCGCTTCACAAGTGAAGAAGAAGATCTGTGTAAACCAGAAGGAGTGGATAGAAGATGTTTACACACGTGTAAGCTAACGTGATCATCAAACATTAAACGGCATATAAATCAAAACTGCCAAATGTTACTGGATGAAATGTTGAAGCTTTTGAAGCTTTGGGAGTGTTGATGAACTCGATCTACTCCATCTATGGACAAAGTCTTTGACAAACACAATTTTTTTCAGCTTTTTGTTCGAAAATTCATGTTTTTTTATTAAACTTACTAACTTTGCTTTGATTTGTACCATGGTCTGTCTGAATACTCTACACTGATTGACTGGAAAGTGTGCAATAAAACAGTGTAATAAAGTAGTTCCAGTCAGTTTAATCACCGTTCTATATTAATGCGCTGTTTTCATTGAAGTGCACACACGCATAATACGCCCTGCGCACATGCAGAAACATTGAGGAGCACAGAAACATATCAACGCTGCCCCGCGACTCTTATTAGTGATAAAATAGCTTTGCTAATAATAATTTCACTAATAATAATTTCTTAGCAATGAGGGGGTTACATCTTAATGAGTAACATCGCTGTTTTTTAAGTAATTAATCTCTCTCTTTCTCTCTCTGTCTCGGTCGATAATGAATTCAAATTAATGCTATAATTCATTCATTCAAATAAATGTGATCTTAAGCACTACTTTAACTCTGTGTTTGATTCAAAGTGGGCAGAATGCTAGATCTATTGACCCTTCCAGTCAAAAATTGTGCCACAAACAACAATAACAGCTTAAAGTTGTCAATGCTGGCAAATGACCATGGTATACTCTGAAAAATGCAAGGTTGTTTCAACCCATGTTTGGGTCAAATATGGACAAACCCAAATGTTGGTTTAAAATGAACCATTTAACCAAACAACCTAAGTTAATTTAAACCAACGGTTGGGTTTGTCCATATTTGACCCATACATAGGTTGAAACAGCCCAGCATTTCTAGAGTCTATTAAGCAGGAAAATTAAGCCATTTGAATGCCCTCCGCGAAGGCAACTGGTTATTTGCCTCCCCCGTTTAATGCACAGCTAGCCGTGGATTATCCCTAACATATTGACTATTTACAAATAAGTGCAAGAAAATATTCAGGCGGCCATGAAAGTTTTGTGAATATAATCAAAAATGCTGGCTGGAAACTTACAAATAAAACACTGGTGAGGAAAGTTAAAAACTGTGTCCAATCTACTGAAGTTTACTTGTTTGTTTTTGTGTTGGGTCTACCAAACTAATTTTTTTCCCCCGCATTAACTAAAACTGATCAGTTGATTTTTAGCTCCCAGCATGCTTTGCTTTGGATCAGGAGAGTAAATGTTGAAATGAAGTGTCATGGAGAAAAAAATGTCATTGACATTTAACAGAGTTAATGCTGAAGTTTCTGTGGTCTCTTTGTTGTGCAGAGTGAAGCGTGTGGAGAGGTTGTGGGTGGCTATGAGTAAAGTTTATAGTGTAAGTTGCTCCACTCATTGAGCAATATCTGTACTAAAATCAGTGCAGAGATGAGTAACTTCTTACATGTTCATTGTAAACAGCTACAGAAGATAATCTACAACAATAAACAGGAGTTTGTATTACCTATTGTTCGCTCGTTGTTGTTGTGGCAAATGTTAGGTTGACATTACCTCATTTTTTGTGTGTTATAGCTGTTAAATTTTCTTTACTCATCACATGGGATAAAGTCTACTTAAAACAAAATGACCTGTTTTATTGATTCTGTAGGTTTGTTTTTACAGTGCGTGATTGAGGACCCTTGAAATAGCTGGTTATTGCTTGAGTTTGAGCAAGCTGTTAATTTTGTCTGCTCAACTGGTACATTATAAATCTTTCCCAACTCGGATGACTTTTTTCATTTTCTGGAACACCAGAAGAGAAGTTTGGAAGAATCTTCACTCTGCTCTCTTAAAGACAATGCAAGTGGATGTAGACCTGGGACTGTCAGGGTCATAAAGGAACAAACATGGCATAAAAGTACCAAACAAGTCCATATGACTGCTGTAATATCTTGGATACTAAAGGAAATCTGTATGTAATCTTAATGGTCTCTATATTCACAGTAGCCATAGATATACATGTTAGGGACGCTGACTCTGTATATGTCTTTAAAGTACAACTTAAGACAGATGATTTGTTTGCCATGACCCATTCATCCTTTTGATGATCATTGTTATTATTTTTATTCTATTACTATTGTACTATTTTGTCTATCTTACTGAGATGATGTAAAGCACATTGGTCAACATGTGCTGTTTTAATAGTGTTATACAAATAAAAGTGACATTGATATTGATAGCTTTGTGTGAGTAACCACTGAGAATCAGCTGTGGTCACCATTCACTTCCACTGTGTGAAAGCAGTTTGGATATGCTTATGCTATAATTCCTTTATGTTTTACACTTTGAGAGCCCTGTGTTTTGTTTATTTTAGCTGCTGTTGAATATGTGCACATACTGTCAGAGAGCTACTCATAAAGACTAGAGTAAATGATTTCATGATGATAATGATCGTAATCATTAAGAAGACCTATTATGCCCTTTTTCTTTTCAAAGTCTTGTTGTTTTCGTGTTCTTCTAGAACAGGTTTTCCTGCTTGAATGTTGATTATTCTCCTCATATTCTCCATTGTTGCGGCTCCTCTCTTCCCAGTCTGTCAGTAACGCTCTGTTTACTTCCTGTCTCTATGAAGCCCCGCCTTCTGAAAAGCACACTGTGGTCTGATTGGTCGGCTGGATCAGTGTGTTGTGATTGGTCGAGCGCTTCAAGTGTGTTTGGGAAATGTCCCGCCCCTTACCATAACCGCCAGTTTAACACACTACTAACTAACTCAACCAGGCCCCGCCCCTTTATTCTGCATATGAATTATTATAATGAGGAATATTGTGACGTGTTCGTTCCCGGAAGAAACTCAAGACTACAATGGAGGCGTTTCAGGAGTTCAGAAACACAGACTCTGATATAGAGAAGAACTGGAGCTTCTTCATGATCAAACAGCAACATTACACACTAAAGACAGATGAAGATGGAGAAAAGCAGAATAGATCCTCTTTAAAACATGTGTCTTGATGTGAAGTATTGTACATACAAATTGTAAAAACAAGTAGAAAGTGATTTTTTTTACACTGTCAGGAAATACATTTTCATAATAAAATGTACATTCATTCACAAAAAAAACTGATTTCATGAAAATATAAAATGTGGATTTCAAATTTGAAATGAATTGGACTGTAGGTACTATATTAATCACTATACACATATTAAATTACTCCTTCAAGGACATTATATAAATATCATCTTCATAATAACAGACAAATTAACTTTTGACAAATGAACTATAAACATCAAACAAAGTTTTATGACACTTATTTGACAATAATGCTAAAATGTGTTGTTAAAAGTTATAAAAAATAAAAAAGAATCAGCTCTGTTTTCGGTAGCACTATATTTTACATTTCTGTTCCCCATGTAGGCTACATACTATGCACTTATTATAGTAATTAAAATAAATGGGTAATAACTTGGACCCCTAAAACTAACCCATGTATTACTGCTTATATTACCAGTACTTTCTTAGGTAACTACACATACTGTAAAATAAAGTGCAACCCAGTTTTTTCATGGACTGTCAACAAAATGTTAAGAAACTGTCAGCTTGGAATTTTGATTATGTGTTTTGCCGGTAGCCATACTTGCGAAATCTCAGTCAGTATAATGCTTGAATTACATAATGTGTCACTTATGAGTTGAATATAAGAATTCATTCTGAGCTTGATTGACTTATAAAATGTTTAGTATTAAGGGAACAGATTCTGGCTGATTCAAGCATTCATTTTAAGTTATTTATCTCTTATTGAGGGAGGAGACATTTGTTATCACAAGTTATTGCAGCCTTTTCATATTTTTTTATACTTTTCAGCCACACTCATAAAGAGTGACAGACGAATGTCGTGAATGCTGCACAACCTGCTCAGTTATGGTTTATCTCTCTAGTCGGCGCATCGTCTGCTCTGCGGCATGTGCTGATTTACTGTAAAAAAATGTGTCTTTGTCTGATTTTGACTTTTATCAGCACTCATCTAACTCAGCTTGATGATGAGCTCTGGTTATGCCAGTTTGAAAACACTGCAAGACAACAGCTTCAGTTCCTCAAATGTAGGAAACCCCAGTGTGTGTAAAGCGCCGAGTCACTCAGAGGCTCCGACTGCGAGTGAGTTAGGACAGATGTCTGACAGGGAGCCTTTTTTGTGTAGTGCTTCAAATTATCACCTGGCATGCAATGGGACGGCTAAATCACTCGCGGACCCTCAGATCGTGGAAAACTTCAGGAGAGAGCTGAAATATTTCTTCATGAGTCCATGCCAGAAATACAGAGCAAGAGGTCGTAAACCATGGAAAATGATGCTGCAGATACTCAAGATTGCCATTATTACCATTCAGGTATGTGATTTCATTTACCCCACAACTATACTGATTATCAAATTAAATAAATAAATAAAATTAAATAAAAAATACTTTTTTATGTAGTCTGTCACAAATATTTTTAAAGAGCACCTGTTCTGCTTTTCTCCATGTTCATCTGGCTTTAGTGTGTAATGTTGCTGAAAGTGAAAAAGCTCCAGTTCTTCTCTATATCAGAGTCAGTGTTTCTGAACTCCTGAAACGCCTCCATTGTAGTCTTGAGTTTCTCCGGGAACGAACACGTCACAATATTCCTCATTATAATAATTCATAGACAGAATAAAGGGGCGGGGCCTGGTTGAGTTAGTTAGTAGTGTGTACATTGAAGTTGCAAAGTCACTTGAATGTCTAAAGTGGACTATTGAAATAAAGTTGTTGTAAACTTTTGTATTTGTATCACAGTTGGTCTCTTTTGGATTGAGCAACGAGATGATGGTCACCTTTAAAGAGGGAAATCTCATCGCCTTCAAACATTTATTCCTGAAAGGTTACAAGGACAGCAATAAAGATTATGCTTTGTACACAAGACCTGAGGTCCATGACCACATGCTGTATGCAATCAGAAGGGTAAGTCCTTTGGGTTACTGTCACACGGTGGTAAACCCTCACAAAGCAGTCTTTATTATAATCTAAACACTCAGGGGAACATAGGAATCCACATAGGAGAAATACCTCAACAAATTACAAACGAGAACTGACTAGGGACTGAACTGAACTAAACGGGGAATATACAAGGCAAACAAAGAGAGACATGTGCAAATCATAAGTATCCATAGAAACGAAAAAGGACATAATCAGTTACCAAGGAAACAGAAACTAAACAGAGCGGGGAAACAGGAACTAAATGAAACAAAACAGAATATCAAAACTAACGTGGCAGTTCCAAAATATGCTTTGGACCAACGTAATATTCATTGGTGGACGACAGTACATGACGTCACAAGTGCAGCGCCAGTGAGTATAACTGGGCTCTTGTATTACACATCATCAGATTTTTATGTTTTCAGGAGCCGTTTTGTTCGTAGCTTGTGTAATCGAAGATGAAATATGGATAAACCAAGCAGCAAGTGCTTAAGTACATGCCCCTGAGGATACCCACGATCTTTGCACTGATTGCTTGGGAGCGGAGCACGTGTGTCTAGCACTCGAGGGTTCTGGATGTGCTCACGCTCGAGGGTTCTGGATGTGCTCACGCTTCGCCTTCTTCTTGAGAGATGAGGGTTAAGCGTCTTCTCCCCGCGGTTTGAGTCCTGCTCCTGCTGAGGCACAGCGGAGACTTAAATCGTGGCGATCGCAGGTCCTGGAAGAGACTGAATTCAACCCATATTTTTCCTTCTCCACATTCAAATTATTCTGATTTGGAGGCCTTATGTGAGCAAGGATACGTGAGGATGTCCCCTGTTGAGGCCAGCTATCTTTCACAGAGTGAGGCTTCTTCGTTAAAGGCTCCGGTCTCGCCATCTAAACCGCTTCAGACCACCTTGTGGTTGAACGGTAACACATATGCAGCAGCAGGTCAGGCTGGTGGGACCGCAGCAGTCATCCCTGCTAGGGGATTTAGATCAGGAGCAGGGACTGTCTCCTGAAGTGGTTGCTGGGTGAATAAAATTATGTGGGCAATGGAGCGACCCTCTATTTCGTTTACCTCCCTCCCCAGTTACTGTTGGGTCTTGAAGTATGGATAACTCCTATTGCATCAACACCAAGATACAGCATCGAGGTTCCACTTCGAAAGGGAACATCTCAGCTTGCGTATGCAACCCGGTTCGCTGAGAAGGGGAGTGAGACACTGCGTCTTGTTGCCATGCGCATCTCCTTCAGACAAAAGAGTTGATGACATGTAATACAGGAGCCCTTTTATAATCACAGGTGCTCCACTTGTGACGTCGTGGACTGTTGTCCACCAGTGAATATCGGCGTGTGTTTACTCATGCTTCTGACACCGGTCACACTGATGGCGTCCCCCAAAGCATCCATACTAAGACACACAGCAACAAACACGCAAAATAGAAACTTGAACTACTACTTTCTATGCCCTGAGAATTTTGTGCTGCTCTGTGACCTGTACCTGTCTATCCTATATCTACAAACACACACACACACACACACACACGTCTGTAACGTGTATGTTCTGTTTCTGTTCAGTTTCTGATTCTGGTTGCCCTGGTTAGTCTTCTTGATTACGGATTACGTTCACCTGTGTTACCTTGTTTAAGCCGGTGTATTTATACTTAACTAAAATTATAAATATATCAAAGTATATTATATATTTAACTAAACTGTTCTGTTTAGTTCATTGTATGTTATTGTTGATAAGTTCACTGCTGTGGATTATTATTAGTCTGTTTTTCCCTCGACCCCTTCGTTGAGCGATTTCTACAGCCTGTACAACATCATACTTCTGTTTGATTCCTCACGGATGTTTAATAACGCACTATACACGGCTGGGTTTCATTTGAGCACAACTAAATATTAAGCTGCTAACATTTTAAATGTCTTCACAGGAGTGACTGAAACTGCTTTCTTGTTTGCATCTGATCAATTATCTGATTTTGTTTGGTAGTATCTACACCTCCAAAACCTGACTGTGGATAATCACGCGTTTGAGAAGATCGATGACATGTTCACCCCTCTGTCCCTCTGTCAAGAGTTATATCGACACGCCAACATCTCACCCGCCACTGAGACCTTTGATATCGATCCACATGTAGAGACAGGTCTGTACCATACTTTATCAAAATTACTGTGAAAAATACAGATATTATGCACACAAACGCACATATAAACAACATTAATAACTTGATTTTCACCACAGAGGGACTTTATCTAATCTTTTTCTTTGAAGTGTTTTGGTCTCTGCATTTATAGCTCACTGTTTTGTGTTTATTTTATATTTAAATATTATTATTTTTATATTTTCTTTAATATATTTCAGAATGTATTTCTATATATCCCATTTCATCCTACAAGAATGATGATTTGGAAAATGAAATGAACCTCACTTTAGATTTTCAAAGGTGTGTACACTACTTTCTTCTTTGAAATACATTCATCAGTTTTATTTTATGAGTTTGTTATTCATGAAATGATATTTTTGTGATCCTTTCCCAGGTTGTTAGCAGTAAAAATCTATTTTAAAATAAAGGCTATCAATGTTCAAACTGTACGACATCAAGAGCTTCCTGACTGCTACGACTTCAACATTAATGTAAGTGTTATTACATTTCATACATTTTTGTCTTGTATAAAGTCTCAATGATAAAATGACATGTCTCTATTTCCTTAACATCCAAAGAAAGTTGGTTTCTGCTTTAGAATTCAAAAAGAACATTTTTGTGAAAGTTTTTACTTGCCATAATCTCACAATTTCCAGGATTGGCTAATTGAGGTCACATTTTGTCATATGAAAACTATACATTTTCCTCTTCCTCTTCTCCTTCTCCAACCATTTTGTTCATGTCATACCATTTTATCACAAGCTGACAAGTTCTTTACTACTCAGTGTCATCTAGAGAATGACTGACTCAATGCTGGAATTCCTTAGGCCAGGTTGAGGTTAACTGGATAAAGTGGGTAATCTGCTGTGTTTGCTTACAGATCATGTTTGACAACAGTGCACACAGTGGAAAAATCAAGATATCTTTAAGCAGTGATGTACAGATAAAGGGTTGCAAGGACTGGAATGTTTCAGACTCAAGTAAGTTGATTTTTTGACACTGCATCATTTATCAGAAACACTTCCTCTATACAAAATCAGCGGTCATCACATATCACATATACAGTGGCTCCAAAGTATTTGGACACTTCAGTCAGATTAAAAAAAAAATTATATATATATGAATGATTATATCAAACCAAGTAACCAATCTGTGAATAATGCCAGAAAGAACTTTTCTTCAAGCTAACTCTACTTTTCTGATCTTTTGTTGTTGTTGTCCAGTTGATTTTTAGTGGCTGTATCCACTACATGTTAGTTTCTCTAAAGTTCACACAGGCGTTCTAGCAGAATAATCTCAGGTTTCATTCGACGGCCAAAAAAGTCCAAATACTTCTGAATATACCCCACATACCCAACACGTGAATCTGATCAGTTATCCAGTTGCTGAACAAATAAATATTAGGACATTGAATATATATTTAGTCACCTGCAATTATTCCTGCTGTCTATGTAGCAGCTAACTAGTATGTGCCATACTGATATTACTGTCTAAAGGTCTCTTTTGCTGTGTTTGTTCCAGCAGACAGTCACTTCCGACTCATTGTTCTGTTTGACTGTGTGGTCATCTGCTCCTGCTTGCTCTCGCTCGTCCTCTGCACACGCTCAGTCTACACAGGCCTTCTCTTGCAGTTAGTAAGTCTCCTCTTCTGGCGCAGTAAGGGTTACTCGGCAAGTCCACTGAGCAAATCAAGCCCATAAAAGCACTGCTCTATTCTATTCTATTCTATTCTGTTCTATTCTATTCTACTCTATTCTATTCTATTCTATTCTATTCTACTCTACTCTATTCTATTCTACTCTACTCTATTCTATTCTATTCTACTCTACTCTACTCTACTCTACTCTACTCTACTCTACTCTACTCTATTCTATTCTACTCTACTCTACTCTATTCTACTCTATTCTGTTCTGTTCTGTTCTATTCTATTCTATTCTACTCTACTCTGTTCTGTTCTGTTCTGTTCTGTTCTATTCTATTCTACTCTATTCTATTCTACTCTATTCTATTCTATTATATTCTACTCTACTCTATTCTATTCTGTTCTATTCTATTCTATTCTACTCTACTCTATTCTATTCTATTCTACTCTACTCTATTCTACTCTACTCTATTCTATTCTATTCTACTCTACTCTACTCTACTCTATTCTATTCTATTCTATTCTATTCTATTCTATTCTATTCTTTTCTTGTCACAGTTGGTGTCTGTAATAAAGCACACGATAAAGGATACACTCAAAATAGATCTTAAATCCAAGAATCAAAACAATAAACAGGACAATAACTCTGAGGAAACACAACCACATAGACATTGACGTAAAACATGGGAGTCTAAACAATCCAGGACACAGGAACAAACAGAAACTGAGGGCTTAAATACACAGGGCAAACGAAGGAGCTGATGAGTTAATTACTGAGGGACAGGGGAATAGGATGAATCAATGAAACACATGGGAAAACTGGGTCAAAGAAAAACTGGACTCAGTGAAAACAAAGACAAAACAGAACATAATCCTGGCAATTATATTCTATTTTATGTTTTGGTGCATGAGAAAAAAATAATGTTTGATAATAAAGGATCAAATTAAAGTTGTTTTAGTGATAGTCTCATTGCTAGGCATTTATATTTATAATATAATAATTATAATTATTATAACATAATTTAAGTTATAATAATATAAGTTATAATAATATTAAGTAATATAAGGTATAATATGAGTTAATAGCACATACAAGTGTCCTATGGCGAGTTAGCAACTTATTGTAAAAGATTTGAGTTAGTATGATGTTAATGAAATCAAACTGTACGAGTTAGCCTGGTCAACATTTCAATTAAATTGCAATTAACATGTTTGTGTAGTACAAAATCAAAATTGACGTTTTTGTTAACTTAAAAAAGAGACAACTGATTACCTCACATTAACTGAGTTCTGCTGAGTTCTGTTTGCTACTTAGTTCCCTTAGTTACTGATTATGTTCACCTATTGTTCATTTAGTTACCTCATTTCTCCCTGTGGGTTTCAGCTCTTAAGGTGATGATAGACGGGGCAACTCTTTTGAGCAATGTTACCAAGAAATGTTGCTTGGGCACTTTCCTATTGAGAATGGGCAACAAATTTCTATCTGGATCCTTTATATCGGTCGTGGGCCCTGTGTCTCACCTGGTTGCCGGTTGATGCCAACATTGCTCAAAAAGTTGCCCTGTGTATCATCACCTTTAATTTCCTCAGTTCATTGTTCTGTGTTGTTTCAGTTTGCATGGTTTTCTATATATTTTTTCTGTGTCTCCTGTGATTTGTGATTAAAGACTGTTCTTTTGGATATCACTATTCGGCATGCGCTTACTACAACCACCACCCCTTACACAAACTCCCACTGGCATTAAGATGAGCACAGAAATACTGTGCGGCGGGAGCTTCACTGAATGGGTTTCATGGCCAAACCGCTGCATGCATGCCTCACATCACCGAGTGCAATCCCATGCGTCAGATGGAGTGGGGTAAACATACTGGAATGTGGAGCCGTGGAAGTGTGTTCTGTGGAGTGACGAATCACGCTTCTCTGTCTGGCAGTCTGATGGGCGAGTCTGGATTCGGCGGATGATAGGAGAACCAGCCTGACTGCATTGTGCCAGCTGTAAAGTGTGGTGGAGGAGGGACAATGGTTCGGGCTGTTGTTCAGGGGTTAAGCTAGACTCCTTACTTCCTGTACGGGGAATCTCAATGCTTCAGAACACCAAGACATTTTGGAAAATGCTATGCTTCCAACTTTGTGGAAAAAAAGTTTGGGGAAGGCCTCTTTTCTGCACAAAGCAAGGAGCATAAAGGAGCATAGAGACAAGGTTGGATGAGTTTGGTGTGGAAGAACTGGCCCACACAGAGTCCTAACCTCAACCTCATCGAACGTCGGGATGAACTGGAATTCATCACTGCTTTACTGGATGAAATTCCCACAGAAACACCCCAAAATCTTGTGGAAAGCCATCCCAGAGCCATCCCAGCTGCAAAGGGGTTACCAACTCCATATTAATGTCTATATATTTAGAATGCAATGTCATTACAATGTGTATATACATCAAAAAAGGAAATGGAATCTGCACTCCAAATCAAATAGAATTCAAAAAAAGCATTAATTAAGCCATGAATCCATCTAGTACTCAAACAACAAATCTCCATCCTAAAGCTAAAGACAAAAGCTAATCAGGAGCAGGGGTGTATAACAAAATGTCGACAGTAATAGCTATGTTATTAACATGTCATGTGTTTTTTGTCTGCAGGAGTACACCAAGTTTGTGTCCATTCACCACGATAAACCAGTTTCCTGGTCTGAGAGAATGGAGTTTATCAGCGGCTGGTACATTCTCGTCATCATCAGTGATACGCTGAGTATTGCAGGTTCAGTCCTCAAAATATGCATACAGAGCAAGGTGAGCAAGAACAAACTGAGGTTTCAAGTGCCCCGATTATGCTTTTTCAAATATCACCTTTCATGAAGAGTGTAATAAAGCTGTTTGTGAATGTAAAACATCTGTAAAGTTTCAGAGATAAATGGAGTTTTTGTCTCCCAAAGAAAAGTGATTCTGAACTGCCTGAAACCAGTTATCAGTAATTCCAGTCTAACTTCCAGTTCGAACGTACGTAGTTTTGTAATAAATTTGCATAATGTCAGCCTGTGGTCTTCATTGGCTGCCGGTGAGCAGGGTCTACTCTGACCCTCAAACACTGTAGATGTGTCTGAGACTGGAAGAGTTTAGTTTGTGTTGTTCATGTTGAGAAGACGCTGTTTTCTGCCGCCAAAATCCACTTTGATGAGATTGATACCATCATTACTGTTGGTATCACTGTGTATAAAGTGCTGAGGGAGAGCTAAATTCAGTTATGGTAATAGGCGTTTGGTTTGGTCAGAGTAGCCCAATCACAACAGACTGGGCCGTCTGACCAATCAGAGCAGAGCATGCTCTCTGAAAGGAGGGGTTTAAAGCGACTGAATCCAATTGTTTCAGACACTGTGGATAAAGAGGTGTTGCTGCAGTAAATATTATGAGAAAATTAAATTTGTTGATGCATGTAAACCAATAGGAGACCTCCAAACAAAATTAGGAACCTTTAAAATAGCATCATAGGGGCACTTTAAAAGGAAATAAGTCACGGTCTCCTCACCAGATAAGCATGTGTTTAGATCTATGCACTAATGTTCAGTAACTGTCTTGTCTTCAGGAGCTGACGAACTATGATGTGTGCAGTATTTTACTGGGAACAGCAACAATGCTTGTGTGGATTGGAGTAATGCGTTATCTGAGTTTCTTTCAGAAATATTATGTAAGCTACTCATTTATTCAGTTTTTGGTGTGTAATCAGTTGAAGACTCCTCACATTAACTAAGGACAAGTGTCCAAATTCAGTAATACTATTGTATTGTTTTAAACCTAACAGACCTTCTGCTTGTAAAGTGTGCTTGTGCCGTCTATTTCTATTGCCACTGTTCCTCCACGTTCACTGTCTGACAGAACACAGAAGTTCACTCTGCTTCGTAATGAATGCTAGACGACCACGAGTCTGCTTCTCCTCTGACACGAGTGTGTTTGTGCCTCCAGATCCTCATCCTCACCCTGCAGGCGGCTCTTCCCAACGCCATCCGCTTCTCCATCTGCGCTGTGATGATCTATCTCAGCTACTGCTTCTGCGGATGGATCGTTCTGGGGCCGCACCATGAGAACGTGAGCAAACACACTACCAGCCAAACGTCTGGGATCGATACGCTTTTTATGTTTTTAAAAGAGGTCTCTTTTGCTCACCAAGGCTGCGTTTATTTCATTAAAAATACAAATGATATTGTGAAATATTATTCCAGTGTAAATCAGCTGTTTTCTATGTGAATATACAGTAAAGTGTAATTTATTCCTGTGATCAAAGCTGAATTTTCAGCATCATTACTCCAGTCTTCAGTGTCACATGATCCTGCAGAAATCACTCTAATATGATGATTTGATGCTCAAGAAACATTTATGATTATTATCAGTGTTGAAAACAGTTATTTATATTTTTATTTCAGGATTCTTTGATGAATAGAAAGTTCAAAAGAACAGCATTTATCTGAAACAGAAGCTTTTGTAACATTAAACACTACCGTTCAAAAGTTTGGGGTCAGTAATCATTTTTTATTTTTGGGGGGAAAGAAATAAAAGAAATCAAAACTTTTATTCAGCAGGGATGAATTAAATTGATCAAAAATTACAGTGAAGACATTTATAATGTTACAAAAGATTATATTTCAAATAAATGCTGTTCTTTTGAGCTTTCTATTCAAAGAATCCTGAAAAAAAAATTTACACAACTGTTTTCAACACTGATAATAATAATGAATGTTTCTTGAGCCTCAAATCATCATATTAGAGTGATTTCTGAAGGATTGTCACGTTGTGGGTTGTTCCTTGTTTCTGTTTCATGTATGTCATGTGATCCCTTGTTCAAGTCATGTGATCCTGCCATGTGTTCCCTTGTCTGATGTGTCATGTTGTCATTGGTTCATTGTTTCATTGTTCACAGGTGTTCCTTATCTAGTCGTCTTGTGTATGTAGGCCCTCTTGTTTGCCCCGTGTCTTTGTCTAGTGAATGTTTCTTGTCCTGAATGTTTTTTGTTCTTGTTTTATGTTTGATAATTAAAGTTGCACTCGGGTTCACTACATCTTGCCTCCAGTGGAGTCATTCATTAACAAGGATCATGTGACACTGAAGACTGGAGTAATGATGCTGAAAATTCAGCTTTGATCACAGGAATAAATTACATTTTAAAATATATTAAAATAGAAAACAGTTATTTTAAATTGACATAATATTTGACAATATTACTGTGTTTTTTTTCCCTGTATTTCTAATCAAATAAATGCAGTATTGGTAAGCAGAAGAGACTTCTTTTAAAAACATTAAAAATCTTACCAATCCAAAAACTTTTGACTGGTAGTGTATCAAAAAATGTACCCAATGAAGATGTTTCATTTTAAGAAGCTCTTGTTACTATAATATACAAAATCTACTGATTTTACATGCTTATAATATCCTTACATTATTATATTGTCCTTATATAATCATATATGTATAGTGTTGTTCATCCTTATTCTAAGCATGGGTAGTGGATACAAATACATTTCCTTTACGTGTAGTATGGCCCCATCTTAACTGAGGAATTAATGAAATATGTGTTCCTTGCACAAATTAATTTGATGCGCTACAGCAACATTTGTGTGAAGTCAAAATGAAAAACTGCTTGTTAAACCCTCAATTCAATATTCATGCGCTTTGTACAGTCAGAGAAACTTTTACACAATATATTACATCATTTGAAGGAAGAAACAAAATATGTTTTGTACCCATGAAATTGTCCTTGGAAACACTAACTTGCTTTAGAAATAATGGATGAAGCAGCTGTTGCACATTTCCTGTGCTGACTTTTGTACTTCCTGTCTCGAGTGGCATGTTTGTAGTTATTTGTAGTTTTCCTGTTGTTTAGCAGGTTTAGCTTGTGTATAAACAGCCCTTGTGTTTCCTCTGTCAGTTGCTGATGTTTGTCACTCATGTTCCTTTGTGTTCTTGGCTTTGCTTTTGCTTTGTTTTCATTAAAGTAGTCGATCCGTGCCTTCCTTCCCTCTATCCCAAAGTAACAATCGCATATAAAACTTCCCAAAAGTATGTAATGTTAATATCAGCCACCCATTTAAGCAGTTTTAACAAGCCTAATGAATTTAGCATTTAAATGAAATGAAGAAAAATAATGATAATAATGCTCATCTCCTCACAGTTTCGGACCTTTAACCTGGCAGCGGACTGCCTGTTTTCCATGATTAACGGGGATGAAGTGTACTCTTCCTTCAAAAAGCTGCGGGACAAGACCTATGTGGTGTGGCTGTTCAGCAGAGTCTACATCTACAGCTTCATCTCACTCTTCACATATATGGTGCTGAGCCTCTTCATCGCCATTATCACAGACACCTATGAAACCATCAAGGTGAGTTTATTAAAGCTTGCTTCTCGCATATAACACTCAGCAACACCACAGCAGGAGACGGCACGTGAAACTGGATGTTTTCCGGATGTATTGTGTGTGGCGAGTGCCTCTGTTAGCCTGTCACCACAATGCTGTGGTTTTGTGGCGAGTTGTTTTTGTTGCTAACACACGCACTGATACTCGGCTGCGTCTGAAAGCGTAGGAAGCTGACTATTACTGGGCGCATGATTGGATTATTCATGTTATGTGCTGAAGTTTAAGAGTTGGCTGTTTCAGAGTAGTGACAGGCCTTGTTCACACAGCAGCAGAATACAGTTATCAGTCTCACACACTGACTGCTGTGAACAGAGCTATCGATGCTAATCATCATCATCTCTCTGTAACCGCAGCACTACCAGACGCGAGGAGAGCCGGCATCAGAACTGCAGGCCTTCCTCGCTGAGTGCAGGGACACACCGGACTCGGGGAAGTACATGATGGATGAAGAGTCCTCCTCCTCCTCCTGCCTCTGTTGCTCCTGATTCAGGAGATACTCTTCCCACATGTCTTGTTATTGACATGAAAGGCTGAAAGATTGAGAACGAGGAGCCAAAAGCTTTTTCACTTTTCCAACTTACTCATGTGTTTTTATACTATGTAGAATTTATTATATTCGGTTCCCAAAGATGGGCATAAATACATGAAAATGCATTTAAAATAAAAATACAAAATACCTCAGTTGAAACAAATCAAAATAAATGTATTTAAATATATTTATATTTTGAAAGTACATGTGAAATTGGCCATCCAGTGAAGTTTCACTCTTCGGCTGAAATCTGTCTGGATCTATTCTGAATGCACACAACATCTGGTGTGTAAAACTGCTGAGAAACGTGTGTTTTCATTACCTCTTCCCTTTTCCATGTCCAGTAATAAGAATATACACACACACACACACACAAAAATCCATCACCATCATTACTTCTCATACTGATTTTCTCTATATCGATACTGTAAGTGAAGTGGCTCGGTCAATACCAACACTATAGTCTTCTGTAGAGCTGAATGAAACTCAGTTCATGACTGATGGACTCTCCACATGTATTGAGCTGAATCAACAGTGAACTGACCTCAGATGAATAAAGACACTATTATTGAAGTTTGCATCATTGATCATCATTATGTTCCTGTTTATTACCATGAAGCTGCTCTGAACACATCTTTAAAGTGAAGTGCTATAAAAACGTTTCAGTTTTTGAGTGGATGTCAGTGGAGAAGAGGCTTCAGTATAAACTGCGTGTGTGAGAAACACAACACTGAATATATTAACAGCTTGTCTGCTGATCTTTAATGGATTTTGACGTGAGCTATATTGTGTTAACACTGAAAACATTTGCTGTATTAAAAGTCACTGTTAATTTTGTGACAGGTAGTTTACATCACTTCTCGTTCATTTCTATGGCCCCGTCCCAAATCTGTTATTTAGGACATTCCTATAAACCCTGTCCAATAAAAACGGTTATGCATCTTGTCTTATTGTCATATTTATTGCACACTTTAAAACTGAGCAGAATGCAATAGGTTGACTTTGACTTCACATCTCTATGAGGTTAAGGAAGCATGAGCAGAAGTGTTTTTCTCGACCCGAGGAAGCATTTTATAGTCTATGTATTGAGACCATCTTCAAACGCTTTCAAAATTATTTCTGTTTGGAGTAAGTAATTTTCACTTTAAAATGCCAATTTTTTCAAGAACAAATTGATACACTTCTTTCTTAAGTATTATTACCTTCTAGTGTAAAGTATTAAAACCTTTGCATGTAAAGGTTTATCTGAGATCTAGTTAGATTTTAGTCTAAATGTGTTCTTCAAAAGAGCCAGTAGATGTCAGTGTTTACCGTGGCTTCAGAGAGCCAAGTACAGTAAATCTCACATCACTTACACAATATATTGATAGCTTTGTCCCACACGCTTTATTTTCTCCATTTTAAGGTTTGTAATCCACTGATGTAAATGTAAGTTTTATTGACCATGTGACTGGATGGAGACCATTTATCATTGAAGAAGCCTATGTGCACAATTCATATTTCAAAGCAGCGGTGCAAATAAAAGCAATTCAAAATACTGCAAACCTGTCTGATCACTGAACATCAGAAACACAATGAAGGCTATTATTACCGTTCTGTGTAGTATGGAGCCCCTAAGGGGACAATCATATGAGATGAGATGAGGATGATATTTCAACGCTTTTGCGTTCACTCAAAACTTTTGCATTGCTCGAAAGGAATTTAGCATTAGCTTGCAGAAGTTTCCTATGGGACGTCCTAGCGCTCAACGTTGCTTAATGTAGTAAAACAGTGATATTAAAAGACCAAACTCGGTAAACACCATAATAAAAAAGCATACTAGATGAGCCCATATGATGAAATAAAGCAAATGTGTGTGTACTTCATTAAGGTTGTGTGAACTAGCTTGGTGGAATAGTTCTCTCTCTGTGTTGATGACAACACGGTGATTTATGAGTAGCCTACAGATTTGTTTTTTGCAAATAACTAAACCTGCCTGTGTTTTATTCATAGTAACACATTTCGTCTTTTTCAATATATAACTGTTGGTCCATTATTTATGAGTCCTATTAAGTGCACAACATAAAACAGCTAATGTTTTCTTTCCTGAAATGGAAAGTTATCCTTAAGTCTCATAAAGTGTAAAATGTAACTGGCTATTTTATCACATGAGAATCAAAGTGCATTTGTATAATTCCTCACATCATTACTGTGTCACGTGTGACATGAAGATTTATTTTAAAACCTTACGAGGACTTTCAAACCGCAAAGCAATCAGAACTATGGACATTTATAAAGAATTCAATTCTTTTTTGTTTTGTTTTACTTTGATTATTCACATTTACCCATTTCTGTTCTTTTTTCTTTTTCTTTCTACTTCCTCTTTGATATGTGAATATTTTCTTTAATGTCGTTGCTATGAATGTTATCCTTAGCTTTCATTACAGTAGGCTACCTGATGTTAAAAATGTTATTAATGTTTTATGATACTATATATGTGAAACTTATGTTACATGTATGTTTTGTTGGAAATAAATGTTTTAAAAAATCAACAATAACCACCTTTATTCTAATCTGAATGGCTTTAATTACACCTGTGGAAATAAAAGACTTTACAAAAGACACTGAAAATAGGGTAGCTAATATTTTATTGCTAATATTTCAAAGCTTGCTAATTAAGAGAAATAGACAGAGTTTAAATAGAAATATTTATCGATTCGTCATTGTGCGACACACATCTGACTGACACCAAACTCCACACTGAAGGCTTTTTAGTGACTAGAGTTCACCAGGAACACTATTCGTTGGATAAATTCATTTTTATTTATTTTATATGTTGCTTAATTTGTTTTTCAATATTACATGTTATTTATCTTTTATATAAATTAATAAAAGAAGAGTGAATGAAATAATAAATGAAAGGTAGGCTATACAAATTTAAATAAATTGAGGAATCGTTGTAGGCTACTTGAAACTATACAAATATTAAAATATGTACGTTTGTATAATATCTTTTTTATTATTATTTACAGCTACAATATTTTTTAAATGATTCATGTCTTCTCCATACATTAGTTCCCTGTAGGCAGACACTGAACACCTGTTGCGTGTAGTTACAGGCAGGTAGGAGAGATAATCCAGCCAATGAAATAGCGAGATGCTGGTTGCCTGACAACAGGCTGGCCAATGAGCGTCGCGCTTGTTTATTTGGAAGAGCGGAGGTGCGCTTCAAATCACCCAAACATCTCCTGCGCTCCAGGGCAGGTGGACGACAACACTCGCACTGCAGTCTCTCACACACTCGCTCGGGATCTTTCTGATCTGAATCACGCGAGCACATGCTTATCTGACGGGTTGAATACGCGGAGCTGCATCTGATGTAAGTCGACATGTGTGTGACTGTGTTATTAGCGCTGTGCTAAAGTTAAACCTCGGGCTGTGTCTCTAATGTCGTGTTTCCTACATAGACTGCGTGTCTAGGGTCGAATGGATGTGTTTAACCCGCCTAGAAATGCTGTCTAGGTAGAGGACTGAGACAGACCCACTGAACGCCAGCCAACGGTCATTCACTGAAATAAACACGTTATGTTTCTAGTAAGTAATGTTGCAGTGAGAACTGAGAATATTGAATCAGACTGAACGACTGCAGATGAGTCAGTGTTGATAAAAATGAACATTTCTGAAGCAATGGCGTTTTTAAATACAAATGTATTGAAATTGAGTTAGTTACTCGAAGCTTTTCCACACACGGGGTGTTCTGCCATAAATATATTGAGTTTGTTTTCTTTGCATGAATGTAATTTTTGTTTTCCTTTGATTTGGACCGTGAGGGATCGATTGGTTGTGGTTTGCTATTGGTGGATCTCATGTGAGTGACAGGTAGCCCCGCCCTCGCGCCAGTAAACACGTCATCGGAGATGATAAATCTGAGGGAAGTTATTTTGTTTTAAGATTATGAGGCAGTTAAGATGACGATTTGACTCGGTGTGCTTTATTAAAGGACTGGCTTAATACGATCTTACCATAACTTTTTAGGGTTTTTATATGTAGCCTAATTAATAGAAAATGAACCCTGTAAAACAGCTCTTGCCATGAGAATAGTGTCAACTATCTACCTTAATCTTCTCGATAAATCCTCCCTAGCCTTTCTCTGAGCAACTTTTTTTTTGTTTTTGGTTTAACATAATGACATTTAGCCTACTGAAAGCAAAGTACAGTTTAAAACATGAAATGACTCCAAGCATAGATGATTAATTATTAACTTGTTGTTTCACACATGCCCATTATCTGTAGGCTACGCCATAAACGCTGTGTCTTGAAAAAGGCTGTTTAACAAATGGCTAAATGGGACTACAGATGTTGCCGAGGGCTTTAAACACAAATGAGTAGGACTAATACAGTCATGATAACTATCTAGATAAGCTCAGTCTGAAAGAAAAGGCATTTATTAAAAAAAAAAAAAAATAATTACACATTTCCAAAAAATAGAAAAGGTGGGAACCAGATTCATCCACAATGCCACAAACAGAGCGCAGTGGATTTCTTAGGCGTAGTGATGGTGACGTTGATGTCATGTGATTGTAGTGTAGTTAGTTTATGGCCTATCTTGCTTTCTGAAGATTCTCTTGATGAACAAAACGTGGAAGACTCATAAACTTGTGTTGGTTGCAGAGCATATTTCCTGTAATAATCCAGAAGCCAGTGGAACCTTAAATTTAAAGATAAAATTGATGAAGTTATTATATCAAATTATGCTTTAAATATGACCCTAAAGCCAGTAGGTCACAGCAAGTCTCCATCCTAATGAGTGAGTCATTCATTCAATGATTCATTCTAACGGCTTATTCAATCTGAAGCATGTGACTCTTTATGAATGAGTCATTGAATGATTCAATCAAACGATTCTTTCCAAAAATGCAGATTTGTTAAACGGAGCAAAAAAGACAACATTTATGTCCAAATGAAACACACTTAATATTGAAGGGTTGGTTCACCCAAAAATGAAAAAATGAAAAAAAAAAATTCGGCTTTTATTCACATATAAACATCAGCGACCATAAACTGAAGCTCAGCCGTACTTTTTTGACACATAAGAACCAACTCATTGGTTCTTGCTGAAGCTCAAACGTGCTGTGTAACACGAGAATGAACCTGATTGGTTCTCTCACGTCAAGCGAACATGCTTCAGCTTCCCGTTTACCACAGCTGATGTGTGAGTTGATGATTGTTTACGGTAATAAAATCCTAAATTAAATCTGATCATCATATAAAGTAGCCTGACGTCGTCATACTCAGACTCTAGTCTGATCTGCTCCATTGAGCTTTGATTATGGAAAATGCCTCTGCACTCAATTGGATAGACCTACAACTAATCAGAGCAACAGCCAATCAGAGCAACGGAGTAAGTGACGTTTGTTCTTCATTCATGTTTCCGATCGACAAGTGCCTTGATCGCGGTTCTCTGTTCCTCTTTTAAGATGAATGCGCTGTTGATATCTTCTATAACAGACGCGATGGCGGATCTACACATGATGTTTCATAAACTACGTTCGGGAGGAGCACGTTCAAATAATCAATCCAATCAACTTGTAATCAAACTATTACCATGTCTACCCTATCAGCATGAGAGGAAGCATATATTTATTCACTCTGTCAACTCACCTAACATTCCTTGACAGTTTCCAGCATCCCTCCACTCACTCTCGGCTTGTTCTTCCAGGAATACGGGGGGGGTACTCTGGGTTCGGGCCGAATACCGAGCCCGGCCTCTCCTCGGACAGCACGCCAAATACGCATTTATTCTATCTGACTTATTTGTAAGTGTGAACTCGTGAAATCTCAATTCTCCAGCGGCAGTCATCTTTGTTGTAAACGAATTCAACCCAAGCGCTCGTTGGTGACGTGGATGATTACGTTACTGTTGATCATCTGTCCATCATCGTATAAAGCCCGCCCTGACAATTTGATTGGTCCGAACAGCTTTTGTTCGGGCATAATGGCTCCTCAACGGATCGAGTCCAGACCGAACTTCCCGACCTAAACATTTGTGAGCGGGGCTAAGTTCGGCTGGCATCCAGGCTACATATAAAGTGTCTCTTCAGAAAATTAGCTGTAAACAGCTCGGATTAGTAGAGATTAGTTTTACAATCTGTGATCAAACAAATGATTAGTTTGAAGTGTCTAAATGGTAGTTGTGTAGCTCTTAATGGAGGGACACGCATCTCCTGGATCTGATTAAAAATATCTTCATTAATGTTGTGAAGAATAAAAGTCTTTCGGGTTTGGAACGACATGAGGGTGAGTCGGTTATGGCAGAATTAGTTTTTGCGTGAACTAACTAACCCTTTAACTAGTTTACTGAGCTGTTGTGTATAATCAGTATCACATTAGTAGTTGTGCTGATATTTGTGAAAGGTGTCAAATTATTAGACAGAATTTGTAACTCTTGATTAGGATGGGATTGCCAGAGGACGTCATGTGTTCAGAGATCTGTGTTTGAGTAATGTAAAGCAGATCTGCAGAAGCCAAGAGGATTTTAATGGGAATCTCACTGAGCAGTTTTAGAAGAGTGACAGAAATCCATCTTGGTGTTGGGAGGTTAATATGTTGTTCATCTAAATCCAGAAGATGTCATTCATCACTGTTACTCTCTTCAAATGTGACGGTTGCCGTTTCAAGTTGATATTTCAGTCGTTTGTTTAATCTTTCAAAAGTCAAAATTGACATTTCCTATTTTTTTCATGGAATGTTGCATTGTTTATTAAATTATTTATCAGTGCACATCCTTATTTTAAAGTGTCCTAATATCAGCAACATAAACGTGCCCCCCCCCCCCCCCCTCCCCCTTGCTTCGACAACAAGCTAGTTTGCAATGCCCACTTTCTACAATTGACAATTGTTACACTTGTCTTTTCCCCCAATTGATTCCATTTCACATTCTCATTTCTTGAATGCATTTTTCAGTGGTGACACACAGACCCAGCTAATCAATAATGAAATCAACTGTTGGTGTTCATCATTGAGTAATAGTTGTTGTTTGACGATTAGCCCTAGACTAGCCCAGCTCAGATTATACCAGCTCTCTTATGTCACAGCTCTGCCTGACTGTACTCCGGTGTTCTTCAGATGATGTCTGGACTGATTAGCTTGAGCTCTAGATGAGTGTATAGCTCGTGTAATATAAGTCATTACCCAGCCCTGAGGAGTTTTCCACCTCGATCCTCCTGTTTTTCCTGCTCTCCATGTCTCCTCAACCCGCTCTGTCTCGCGCTGGCTCTGTAATCCTGCTGTTTAATCCGGCTTCAGAGGAATCCTGTAATCCAGTCTGACGACTGTGCTATTTCAGGAGCGATGATGGCCGAGTGCTAGCCTGCTTCTGGGAGAGCGGGACAGCCAAGAGTCCCGGCCGAGCTGAATGTGGACGTGATGGGAGATTGGTGGACTCCAGCAATGATGCCAGATCCGTCTCTCGGTGAGCCTCAAACATGGGAAGAGTGTGTCTGGGACTTGGGTTTGAGAGACTGGGCTAATTTAAGGATTGTTTATAATGAATCTGTGTAATGTTGCATTATATTGAATCTAATGTATTTCTCTCTCTACTTTGTCTGTAATGAGTTGGAAGGAGTAGTTTACCCCAAAAAGAAAATTGTCTTTCCAACTGGTCAAATTTGCACACACTTTGAGGCTCGTAACTTTTAAACAGTGAGTCCTGGAAAGTCTATTTATTTTCCCCTCTAATTCCTGGACTCACGCCGAGTCGAATGCATAGCGTAGGTTAAATTCCCAATCAATTTCTGAATATATTTTTCACCAAATTTTCCTCAGATCCTCGTCAGAACACCCTGAAATGCTTTATTCGTATCCAATATCTTGGCAACACCACTGCCTAATGTGTTGAAACTTATTTAGCATCAGTTCTGCTTGGACCCATAATTGCTGCTTGCATCTATATTATTGTTGTTGAGCTTTTCCTGCACTTAAACCTATTTACTTGCTTACCTGTTTTGCAGCTGCTCGACACCATGTTAAAGCAGTCATGTTAGGCATGTCAAGGCGGGCTCCCATAACCGGCTCTGCCTTGTCTTTTGTCTTCTGTGCAGACACCAAAGAGCTCTCCAGTATTTCTGGGCTCAGCATGTCTCCCTCCAGGCGAAACTCTGCCCACTCGCTGCACTCCAGCATGGCCCTGCCGAAAGCCTCCTACAGCGTGCTGAGTGCGTTCTGCACCGAGGACAACATAGCCCAGTGCATCGCGTACATCAATCAGGTACATCACACAGGGCGTGTTCAAGTCTTGCTCATGTGTTAGGCGTGGTGTCGACGTTTAAACTATTACTATTGTTTATCTGATGATTGATGAGTAGGGGTGTCACAATATATTGGAGTACAAAAATGCAATAATATGTATCATGGATAGTGACAAACTGTATTGTGTATAGTTCACCCAAAATGAAAAATTAACAGAGTTTTAGTGTCAGTACTACATTAAACTACTATATATTATGTTGAATATAATGTATAATAATGCAATGGGGGAATATTTGCGGGTCCTGATAATGCCACATGTCAGTAAAAAGTGTCCTACATTATTTTAAATATATCTAGTCAGTGACAGAGATCAAGCATATTCATCTAAAGTAATTCTGTATTTTCAGCTTCAGAATCATGAATATTGTTATTCTGGCGTCTCTATTGTCCTGTGCTTTGGGTTTCAGCACCAAAACCAAGATTATTCATTTACACACACAATGTAACACCAAATTTAGCATTTTAATCAACAAATTGTTAACCTTTTATCATATGTCTTGGAGTATCGTAGTATCGTATCGTGAAACGTATTGAATCGTGTCGTGAGGGTATCGTTACACCCCTATTGGCGAGTATTGGTGTTGCAATATTCTTTTTCAGATCACCGTTCATGTAGTGTGTAATAAAGCTGTTTGTGAAAGGTTGCAAAGTTCCAGAGCTCAAAGTGCAGAAAAAACTGAGTAATTGTCTTGTGAAACGAGTCATCAGTAACTTCTGTCTTCCTGTTCGAACTTGCGTAGGTTTGACACCATTGCTGTTTGTATCATGGTGTACATGTACTTTTGAGGCAGCGTAACACACTCTACATGTTAAGAGCTAATGTTCTTTCATAGGTTCATTTGATGCTGTTTTCAGATTTTATAAAGCACTTTCACATTCGCAGTACATTGAAACAAAACTGCAAAATGGCTTGTGTGCCAGTGAATGACCTGGGTGGGAGAGAACGCTAGTTTTGAGTTTGGATGTTGGAGTCTACATGGTACATAATGACTGAATGACCTTTATAAACCGTGATAATGCAACAAAGTTTCTGCTGTACAGCAGATCTAGAAGAAAATAGCGTCATAGTCCAGGTTAAGTTCAATAATGGTTCATTTTAGTTGTAAAAAAGTTACTTAGTTCATTCATAGCCGCTCTGGAGAAAACAGTGATGTCATCGTCGTATTCGCTATAACAACCGCCTCGCTCTACATTATCCCGCTTATTACATGGCTACCTACCAAATAAATCAATAATTTGACACAAAATATTGATTTAAAAATGAGTTTGATTTAAAAATGATTGTATTGCTTCCGCTAAAGAAAATAGTCCGTTCCGTCTCTACGGTTAGAATCCTGCGTCCATAGCAACGCTCTGTTTATCATGGCAACGGCAGACCGCATTCTACATTAGAATTCAACCAAGCCATGTAATATTGTTGAATATTAAGGTGCACTGTGTAATCTTTAGGAGGATCTGTTGACAGAAATGCAATGTAATATACATAACTATGTTTTCAGTGGTGTATAAAGACCTTACTTAATGAACCATTATGTGTTGCCATTTCTGTCTACACCAGGGGTGGGCAAACTTTTTGGCTCAAGGGCCACACTGGGTTTTAAAATTTGACAGAGGGCCGGTGTTGTGCCGAATTTCGACCCCCTGCCAAATTATTACCCCCCTAGTATTGGTAGGTTTAGGATTAGTTGTGGGGGAGGGGTAGGATTAGGGGTGGGGTTAGGATTAGGCAATCAGGTACTGACTTCAAGGAGGGGGGTAATAATTTGGCAGGGGGTCGAAATTCGGCACAACACCTGCCCAGTAGCAGATTATGAAACACAATCTCATGAAAGTGCGTATCTATACCACAAATTTTATTTATCGTGCCATTTATATGCCAAAAATGTTTTTTTGCGTGCATATCTACGCACTGTAAACCCCTTGGTTAGGATTAGGGGTGCGGAGTGCGTGCCTATTACACGCCATAAAGTGCGCATCATATGCACGCGAAAACTGCGTATCATAAGCACTACAAATACAATTCTTGGTATTCGCACTTTCATGAGATCGGGCTGAGCAAACACATTTAGGTTGTGGCAACGTCTGCGCGAAATTGACTGCGCGAATGTGAGAGACGACATTCTGACAATACATTTTTTATGCTAACTTAGATATCGCCCATTTAGCATGTTATGTTTTGAGGTTAATTTTTAATTAGTCAGATGTTAGATAATTATAGCCTATACTTTTTAAATATTGTTTATCCTTATTATTATTTAATGGGCCTAACAGTAAATTAGAAACAAAACACCTACAAGTGTACACTTAGAAGAGTAAAAATGACAGAAGGTTACGTTAATTCAACTTTATTAAAACTGCACATGGCAATCAATTTGCACTTCCAAAAGTCATGCATTTGTGGGAAAAAAACGAAATAAACGAATATATAAATTTATTTTAAGTATAATAAAATAAAACATAAAAAGCAAAGGCAGATCAGAACATTTAATGAACAAAACCGGGTTCTGTAACGTTACATGGCAGACAGGGGAGCGTAGCCGAAAGCCGGGCGATAAAGGTCGGTAAACGGAATCAGTCAGGATACATCCACAAATCCAGAGGAGCAAAGAAACTAAATAGCAGACAAATCAAAGGAAAAACTAAACGGGTGTGCAAGCGGTTACCACACATTTTTTTCTCTGAGTTTCCAAAAAAGGAAAAAACATTAACGTGCAACAAGTCTATGGCTTAAGTCGCTGTCTGTTTGGTTTCCATGGTGACGCGTCACTGCTTGTTACGTGAGACACCGCAGCCACAACAGCGCTTAATGAATGATGATCTGCTTTTATGTCATTTTTCCTTTTTTACATTTGTTAGCTATGGCATAAAATATCTGATATTCCGATTGTCAAATATATGCAACGCAATACATATAAAACGCAAAGTATTGCAAGAAAAAGGCAAAATGAACGCGATCTTAAGACAATTTTTTAAATACTCGACGGGCCGGATTAAACAGCCTAACTGTTTGGTATGTGGCCCGCGGGCCGTAGTTTGCCCACCCCTGGTCTACACACAACATCGGCATGTTACATCGGCATGTTTCTACAGTGGCCCAGAGCGGACAAATGCGCTTCGTCACTGTGTTGTTCTTCATGCAAAGCTATAGCTAAAGTCAGCGAATAAAACACTGACACAATAATGAACAAGTAACCATAATATTCACAATAACATCGTTTTACTGAATCATCAAGTAAACCTAATTTCTTAATTTATCTTTGTAAAGAAACCTCATTGCTTAACTGGCTCCTCTCTGCTGTCTCAGACGATGACATCACTTCCTGTCTGCCACTAACTTCTGTTGGGTGCAATTCGCAAACTCACCACTAGATGCCGCTCTAAATCACACACTGCAGCTTTAAGTACCGTACATGTTCATCACATCTTCTTAACTGGACTGTTGTGGTGATCATATGTGTTGTCCTGGTTCTCCTCAGGAGGTGTGTTCGCTGGGCTTGTCTGGAGTGAGTGTGGAGTGTACCTCGGGTGGTCTGAGCGCGGTGCCGGTGTTGAACGTGCTGTATGAGGTGCTGCAGCTGCAGAGGAGAGCTCAGCGTGCCCATCACGAGCTGGAGAACCAGCAGATGAAGAACACCAGTGACCTCGAGCATCTGCAGCACAGCCACTGTCGACTCAAAGTACTGCGCCTTCTGCTCTACCACACACTCACACACACACACATCAGCCAACTTTACAATGCTGGGCTTTACAGGCCTGGAGAAGGCATGGACAATACTCAAATCTTTAGTGCAGGGTTCCTCAAACTCGGTCCTGGAGGGCCGCTGTCCTGCACAGTTTAGCTCCAACCCTGATCAAACACACCTGAGCAAGCTAATCAATGTCTTTTTATTTATTTATTTTATTTAACCTTTATTTATCCAGGTAAACTGTTTGAGAACCACTTCTCATTTACAAACATGACCTGGCCAAGAGGCTACAGGAATAAATAGGGACATACTGTACAACTGTACATAGTCAAACACATGACACACATAGAACAAGCAATTGAATTAAAAAAGGTAGACAACAAAGAAAAGAGAAAAAGAAAAAGAATAAAGTGCTTAAATATGTGTGTTTAAATATGGTTCATAATTGTCAGCAGGAACAAGAGTCAACTATGTAATTTTGGAGGTTTTGCTTAAAGGTGGAGATTGGGATCAGAGATGTAAGTTTCAGGGTATTTTGTAGTATGTTCCAGTCGTGTACTGCTGCAAAGCGGAAGGCATTACGTCCAAAGATAGTAGAAGTAGGGGGGGTACTAAATTTAATCAAATCACTTGATCTTGTGTGATAGGCGTTATGAGCAGCATGAAGAAGAGATGACAAATAGAGAGGTGTCTTGCCCAGGATTGTCTTGTATATGAAGAGAAACCAATGATGGAGCCGCCGGGTATGAAGGGAGGGCCAGCCCACCAGTTTATACAGGTCACAGTGATGAGTGTGAAAGGGTGCATTAGTGGCAAAACGGATGGCTGAATGATAGAGTGTGTCAAGTTTTTTTAGGGCTGTGTTTGGTGCCATTCTGTAGATAATATCGCCATAGTCCAAAATTGGCAGTACTGTCATCTTAACGAGGGTGCATTTGGTAGCATGAGTAAAGGAAGCTTTATTGCGGAAAAGAAAGGCTAGTCTAGCTTTGACTTTTGTTTGAAGGTTATTGATGTGTGTAATGAATGACAGGGATGAATCCAACCAGATACCTAGATATTTATATTTTTTGACATACTCCAGAGCCATACCGTTCATGCAGGTGATTGTAAGTGGAGTCTCGATGACTGGTTTTCGGCTAAAAATGATACATTTTGTCTTACTGGTGTTAATACGGAGGTGGAGATTGTCAAAGAACTGCTCTATAGAGGTGAAACTGAGTTTAAGACTGGAAGCCGCAGAATTGGGAGAGGAACCAACTGAGTACAAAATGGTATCATCTGCATAAAGATGAATCCTGGAGGTGCCAGCAGCTCTGGCTATATCATTGATGTAGATAGAAAAAAGGGTTGGGCCCAGGATGGAGCCTTGAGGCACACCTTTAGAGATATTAAGTGGGTCTGACATAATGTTTTCAACCTTCAATTGCTGGGCACGGTTGGTGAGATAATTGGCAAACCAAACACAGCTAGAGGAGGACAGACCAATACTGGAAAGCTTATGTAAGAGGATCCTATGGTCGACAGAGTCAAAGGCCTTGGCGAGGTCTATAAAGGTGGCAATACAGACCTGTTTGCTGTCTAATGCTGTAATTACCTCATCAAGGACCTTTGTGGTGGCTGTTATGCACCCATGTCCTGTCCGAAAACCAGATTGCATGTCAAATAATATATGATTTTTATCCAGGAAATCATTTAACTGTTTTTGGACGAGCTTCTCCAGAACTTTGGCAAGGCATGGTAGGATGGAAATTGGGCGGTAACAATTTGGATCAGATTCAGAACCCCCTTTGAAGAGGGGAAAAATTATAGCTGATTTCCAATCAATAGGGAACTCAGAGAGCTGTAGGGACATGTTAAATAGTCTTGTGACGGGAGCGGCAATAATGCGGGATGCTGCTTTTAAGAACATGGGATCAAGACCATCAAGGCCAGCAGATTTGTTTGTGTTCAGCTTGGAGAGTTCATCCTGGACTTCAGAGGTGGAAAGAGGCATAAAAGAGAAGCCATTGTTGCTTGATGGAGAAAGTTGGGCATCTGCTGAGGTTGTAACTGAAGTATCCATTGAGACAAGATTAGGGTTTGACATTGTAACTGTATGGGTTGCATTAATAAAGTGATGGTTTAGAAGTGAGGCCATCCGAGACTTCTCAGTAATAATGATGTCATTAAATAACATAGAAACTGGTAAATGAGGTGAAATAACTTTATTTTCCATTACCTTGACTGTTTTCCAGAATGCCCTAGCATCAGTGCCACATGTGGTGAGTTTTTCTTTAAAATGCGAGATTTTGGCATTTCTGATAGCCTGTGTTGCTTTATTTCTGCATTGACGGAAGGCCAGCCAGTCAACTGGAGTTTGGGTAGAGCGGGCTTTTCTCCAGAGAGCATTTTTATGATGAATAATCTCAGCCAGGTCATTGGAAAACCAGGGACTATATCGATTTTTTTATTCTAATTTTTTTCAGAGGGGCATGCTTACTCATAATCAGACTGAAAGTGTTTTTAAAAAAAGACCATGCCTCTTCCAAGAGGTGGAAGGAATTCAGGATCACTAGAAACTCACAGCTAGGTGTGTTTGATCAGGGTTGGAGCTAAACTGTGCAGGACAGCGGCCCTCCAGGACCGAGTTTGAGGAACCCTGCTTTAGTGAATATGCATTTTTATGATTCTACTCTTCTTTAAAATATTTCATATGCAAGATATTGTCATTTAATTAGTGTTATTATTATATTGTTATTTCAATATTTTAAATTGGCTTTTATTTTTTATTAGTTTATTTAAATATTGCTAGTGTTAGTTTAGTTTTATTTCCAGTTAATAATTTTAATGCTTCAACTTAAACGAAATGAAAATTGTAGAAATAGTGCCATCTATTATGCACACTGCTGTAGTGCTGAGTTTAATTATTTACTCATTCAAAATAGGATAGTTCAGAGTGAAGTAGGAGGAAATGGTTGTAATGTAAAGTCCTAATGTGTGTGTGTGTGTGTGTGTGTGTGTGTGTGTGTGTGTGTTTGTCAGGATCAGTTGGAGCACACGAGGAGAGAGAACTCAGGCCTGCATGAGGGTGAGCGACAGCTACAGTTGAAGATCAAAACCTTACAGAACTGCCTGAAGTCTGAGAAAGAGGAAGTAAGACATGCTCACGCTCAGACAGGCGTCACGACTAGGGATGCACAATATTGCATTTTGGCCGATATTCGATATGCCGATATTTTCAAACTAATTTTGTCCGATACCGATATATATATACACATTTTCCCCCTGATATATTTACACTTTAATTTTACTGAAGAGAAATCCAAGTCTCTCTCCTGTACTACCTTTACCGTATTACACTCATGTGTTGTAGATAAGGCAATACACAAGACAAACAAAACAACATTTGATTCTACCATTAATGTATAATTTTACAAATGTAGACATTCACCCCTGAAAAATAGGTAAATTATTTCACTTGGAGAATAAATGATATGCCATTGCCACATTTTATTTTTAAGTTCAGACTTCAAACTTCAGTCCTTAGGAGTAAAATAAATAAAACTAAATTTTCAAATAAAAAATGTACATCTTACATTCCTACTTGAACAGGTCTTCCAAATGCTCCCCTGTTTTCGGTGCTGATGCGGTGGTGACCCGTTCATGTACTGTAACATGAAAGGGTGGCGCTGCCAATAAAGCAACTAAAAGCTGTCACAAAGAAGCGCAAAAGTAATGATTATGAATATGTCAAATATAGCAAGGAGACATTTTAATTGTTTATTAATAAACAAGTGTTTTCTGTGTCGGCTACAAAGATGAAGTTGACTGACTCGCGATCTTCGGAGTAGGCTAGTGAACGCGTCAGAGAGAAATGCACATTTCGAATTACATAGTTTTCTTTCGTTTTGAATTGTTCTGTTTAAAAATATGATTTCAAACGTTCTGTAGATAATAGATATATTTCTCAGGTCTGTGAGGCAAGTAGGCTATGCTGAGTTTCGTTTCATTTATGAGACGAACTCCAGTTCACGCGTGCGCCTCCGTGTCGTGATCTATTATCTGCTTTACTTATTATTTATTAAATCCAGGCAATTGGTTGATGATACAATTAATACAAAACGAAATTCACTTAGAAAGGCTTTGTGCTTTCTGTTTGAGGTCTCTGTGAAAGTTTTAAAGCAGTCTCTTTTAGTGCCGCTTTCAGAGCGCTCACGTCCGTAACCGAGACCTGTCACTGTTTTTCCTCATAAATGCGAACACGAAAAATAAAATAAAATGAATATTTTATGCTCTGTGGAGAGCATAGTAGCTTGGAGAGCTTACATTAGTAAGCTACAGGACATCGTCTTTCAAAACATGACCTGCACGAAAGAGAAAAAAAATTAATGCGTCATTGTACCCAGCACTTCTGAAAATGCACTTGCGAATGCGTCTCTGTCCCCAGCACATTTCAAACCAAACTGACGCTCATGCTGGAAATGCCTCCACATGTTGGAAGTTTAAGTTGCTGGCGCTCATGCTATGTTCATGGTCGTCACGTGCACATAGGAAACACGCCACCCTATCGGCAAGGCTCATCGGCAGAAATATTCATATCGGCCGATTTAAAGCTTTTATCGGCCGATACCGATGTTGTGCCGATATCATCGTGCATCCCTAGTCACGACTGCAGATCACGCTCACTGCTGTACTTTTGTTCTTATAAAGAAACATTTTGTTTTTTATTCTAAGTTTTACGCCATAACCCCCAGCAAACAAAATACTTCATCTTTTACACAATGCCAAACTGAATGATCAGTGTATTGCAAAAGAAAATGTATATATTTTCCCCCCCTCCGCATTGTGAGATGTAAACTCGTGAGTTATGAAGTATCTCTCAATTCTGAGGGGAAAAAATCGGAAATATAAAGATATGTTAACCTTTTTTTCTTTTTTGTGGCTGAAACGAGCCTTCATACTGTTCAGTGCTAAAATGGTGAAAATGGGATGCAAAAAAGTCAAATTTCTTTGCATTGTGTCTCTACTATTAAATGAATCATTAATAAAGGTTAAAGGGGTCCTATTATGCTTTTTAACTTTTACAACTTTAGTTAGTGTGTTGCTGTTCGAGCGTTTAAAAGATCTGCAAGGTTACAAAGCTCAAAATCCACTCCAAAGGGAGATATTTTATTCTGTGAGATATTTTATTTAACAGAATCTACTTTTCAAGAACTACAACGAGCGGCTCGTTTGGACTACAGCGTGATTTTTCCGGATCTTATGAAGTCATAATGTTACTCATTTAAATAATCTCCGCCCTCGGAAGGCCTGGATGAGCTGCATTAGAGAAGACCGTGTTGTCTCTGTCAAAGAGACGCTGTTTTTTCCACATTCCCAAAACTCAATTGTTTGACCTTCCTAAGGCTGACGAACTTAGAGAGGTTAACATTTATTTTAAACTGTTCCTGAACATTATAACATCAACGTTTATCAGCACATTTTATGGAGAACAGCTTGTTTACTGTAGCTTTAGGAAAATTACTTTACCTCCTTTGGAAAATTAACCATGGTTTTGTAATCGATTACTGTTAGTATTGTACGGTGGCTGAGAAGTGCAAAACAAATCACAATTCCGAAAACAAAACAACAAATTATAAAGGCAATGGAAAGACTAAAAACAAATTAACAAGTTAGAAAACGCAACAACAATTTCGAAAACATAACAAATCAAAAAACACAACAACAAATCTGAAAACAAATTAGCAAGTCAGAAAACACAACGACAAGTCAGACAAAATGGAAAAGGTAGGTATATGTGGCGAATGGAATACTGACCGCTGATTGGACGAGACATCTGTCAATCAAGACATGCAGAAAGTACAGCAGACTGCGGCAGGAGAAAGTCGATTCGCGTGTTTATATTGCACTTCTCGGCCACCGTAGTATTGCCATAGTTTTCCGACTAATATCACGATTAAATGGTGGATAACACCATATCTATAATGCATAATAAAATTACAAAAAACATACCACTCTGAAATCCGTGCTTGTAAAGTCTTTGCATGAAATCCGTTCTGCACGATCCTCTTGTTCGTTAACATTGTCAGGGTCTGAATAAGGCGCAAAATGGTTTGAAATTGACGCCATTCTTATTTATATTTACACTAGAGAAGAACTTGCGGTTATGAAGGGGTGGAACAATTTACACGCTAAGCGCTGCCAATTAAAACACACTGGGACATCTGACCAATCAAAGCACATCTCATATTTCAGGGGCTTCATCGAAATCTGTAAGCTGTAATAATGTAAAATATGTGTTTTGTACAGTCAAGCATGAAAACATTCTAGTACACCCCAAAAACAAAATCAAGACTTCGTAAAAGGACATATTAGGACCCTTTAAATGCCCTTTAAATGCTGTTGGTTGGTTTGTTCATTTGTTTGAAAACTGTTAGACTCACAATCACGCCTCACTGTTACTGTGTGTGTTTAATATTCTGCAGGTGCAGAAACTGCAGAGCATCATCTCCAGTCGAGCCACACAGTACAACCATGATGCCAAGCGGAAAGAGAGGGAGTGCTCCAAGCTGAAGGAGCGGCTCAACCAGCTGCTCGTGGACAAGAGGGACAAGAAGCTCGGTGAGCACCTGTTGCTTTATTCTCTTTTATTTGGAAAAGAAAAATATAATGCAAGTTTAGTTTGAACTTCACAATAACATGGACATATTACACACACATCTTTTCTCTTTTTCTGCACTTCTGCTCTAGTTTGCGTAGTGCAAACAACTTAAACTTAACAACTTAAGCTTAATACTTGGCATTACTTTTTAATGACAAAAAAAGGTTCTATGTAAAGAGAAATGGGTAACACTTTATTTTACAGTGTCCTTGTTACATATGTTACATGTACTTACCATAGTAATAACAGTAAATGATGCATAATTACATGCAACTAACCCTCAACCAAACCCTAATCCTACCCTAACCCTATAGTAAGTACATGTAGTTAATTAATATTACTCAGTACTCAAATATATAATTACACTGTCACAATGACCCCTTAAAATAAAGTGTAACCGAGAAATGTCTTAATGATTGCATAATTCCTTCATGTTTAATGGGTTAGTTAAATCCATAAAATGATCCCATGATGGAACCCCTAAAAGGTTATAATCACTTAAATGTATGAATGTTTTACCAATCCTTATTAAATATTCGGGTCTTTAGTGACCCCGGTCTATATCTAACACAGATGGATCTCTAACTGTTGTGATAATAACTCTCTGGATATTTTAATAACTATTAAAAAAAGAATACAATAAAGCATATTTTGTTACCTTTTGTAACTTGAAAGAGTTCATTTTGAGCAGATGCTTTCCCCCATCATCACTGTCCTCGTCAGAGCTCATTTCCCAGGACGTTCAGCATCTGGCTCATATTCACCGTCTCAAACATATTCTCTTCAAAATCAGTATTTTGATCGCTGACAGCTTCTCCATCAAGTGACCGTGGCACTAATATTTGATTCGCTCAGTACTCGCTCTACAATCGCTGAGCCATTTCACGTTTTGTGTTTATGACTGCCGTAATTGAGTGAAACATCACGTCATCATAGTGCATCAGACATTGCCTCCTTGAGGAATAATGGTGAGTTTAATTTGAGTCAGAGATTCAATTATTGTTGGGCAGAAAAATATCTTGCATACCTCGGGTCACTAGCAACTATTTTCTTTTGGCCTTAATATTTGAATATAGTTTTATAGCAGGAATATAAATTGGGCTTTAGAGACGGACATTTACAAGATAAATGAAAAATATTGCCATTATTATCTCCCCACAACCGGCAGCTGATAATTGCAGTTCCTCCTATCATAAAGCATACACTTTTTTTTTTTGACAACAATGGCACATTGAGTTGATTGACAGTGAGAGTATAATGTTACAAATTATTTCTGTTTAAAATAAATGCTGTTCTTTTGAACTTTCTATTCAGAGAATTCTGAAAAATAAAACGTATAAATGTTTCCACAAAAATATGAAGCAGCCCTTCAACAACGATAATTTTCAACAACGATAATAAATGTGTCTTGAGCATCAAATCATCATATTAGAGTGATTTCTGAAGGATCATGTGACACTGAAGACTGGAGTGATGCTGCTGAACATTCAGCTTTGATCACAGGAATAAATGACACTTTACTATATATTCACATAGAAAACATCAATTTTAAATTGTAATATTTCACAGTATTACTGTTTTTACTGTATTTTTGATTAAATTAATGCAGCCTTGATGAGCAGAAGAGACTTCTTTCAAAAACATGCTGGTGATAATCTTAACTGTATTAAAAGCTGACTTCAAATCTATAAATAAGGCACTGTCATAGCGTGTAGACAGTTGAAAATGAGTTATACTGTATGAGTTGTGGTTCTGTTGGTGCGGTCTGGTACTTTTGAAGACCTTCTGACAAAACCATAACAGAAAATCTTATAAATAACATAATAGAACAAGAAGTCTCTCCATTTTCTCATCTGGCTGAAGATTCATAAAATATCACTATACTTCAATATTTGCTCTCCCTATCCAGCCCCAAAGCATGATGGGAAATGGAAATCCTGTTTTCTATATATTTGAGCTACTCGATTGAAACATGCTTTTTCTCTTAATCCCTCAGGTTAACATTTAAACTTAAATATTTGCACCCATAGAAATGCTGAAGTATACTGTATGTTTTTGAGGGGGGAAAAAGTTGATTATTAGATATTTTTAGATATTTTAAATGTATACCAGAAATACTATTTTTCAGAGCCTGTTTATATATTCCATGTGTAGTATAATGCATCATCTATCAATTTAGCTTTTTTAAAGAAATTACAGTTTTGAGATTTCAGTCACTCTTTACATAATGTGTCTTTAACTACTCTGTACTAACATTTAAATTAATCATTTGATATGATGCATTTGTTTACATACATGTTTATAAAATAAGTAACATATAAATGACCTGCTTGTAATTCCAGCTATAATGACACTGTTGACCTTCCCTTCCCTTTTAACCCACCCTTAAATCTCCCCGTACCACCAAACCTGTCCTAACCTGACCCGCATCCACCTCAATAGCAGCACAAGTGTTAGACAACACAACATCAGCACAATAAGTACCTAACAATTAAAAAAATCAAGTAAAGTAATCCACAATATCCAGAAAGATTTGAACAGTGCATGCGAGGTTATAACATCTCTCTCCTCTCTGTCCTCATGTGTGTTCAGCCATTGAAGTGTCCAACTATGTGGGAAGGTCCGATGGCAAGAGAGGCCTTTGGAAGACGGGCAAGATGGAGGCCAGGTAACGCTCGTGTGTGTGTGTGTGTGTGTCACCAGTGTCATCTCTTACACTGCAGACATGTGAGCGTGTGCTGTTGTGTTGTCAGACACGAGGGTGAGATGTACAGGGCTCTGCTGAGTGATTATGAGGCGCGCCAGAGATCTCTGATGCTGGAGAACTCCGAGCTCAAGAAGGTGTTGCAGCACATGAAGAAGGACATGATGGCCATCCTGAGTCCCAAGAGCCTCTGCGTCGAGGCGGAGCCGGCGGAGGACAGCCTAGAGCAGGTCTGAGCTCAGTCAGTCACAACAGTCTGTCAACTTTAAAAATATATAATTCATCAATGCTCGTTATACTAAAGATTTTTTCGTTTTATCCCTTAACTCATCTTTGATCACGGAAATTAAATATTACATATTTAAAAGTTTTTTCCTTGAAAAAGATTTATTTGTACCTTAAAATAGCTTGAATGTAACTCGACACCCTTGCCTCATTTAGTATGTGCGGTTCTATGAATATGCAAATGAGCCCCGCCTCCACTCCCCCACTTGAATCAGGGCTATTTTTGTCCTCTTAAACTGTTAAAATAAATGTAGCAAATATATATGTTGCAGTAACATTAGTTACAATAAGGTTTCATTTGTTAACATTAATGTATTTGCTATCATAAACTAACACTGAGCAAATACATTTATTACTGTAATAAACGCTGTAGAAGTGTTGTTAATTATCAGTTCATGTTAATTAATGCACCTTATTGTAAATGTTGAAATAAGTTAGTTGAAGCACTAACATTATTAACTGGAAATAAATAAAGCTAAAACTGAAATAAAAATTTAATTAAACCTAAAATAGCAATATTTTAATAAATGACAAAAGCACATAATGCAATTACTAAACTAAACATGAAAACTAGAAATATAAAACTATAATAAAATAAATTTTCTAGATTCATATGTATTACTTTGACAACGACTTTATGAACTGGTAATGGAGGCACACGAACTTTTCAGGTGTTGTGAAAAAAGTCTTGTTGTTTTGTAAGGGCATGCGGGTGAGTGATGGCCTGTTTCTCCGTGTGTGTGTGTGTCCTCAGGCTGTGTCTGAGGGCGAGGAGGACACTGCAGACTCCAGTCGAGAGACGCTAGAGCAGTCGTGTGAACAGGCGCGCGAGCAGCTCACCAACAGCATCCGCCTGCAGTGGAGGAAGCTCAAGAGCCACATGGAGAGACTCGACAGCCAAGGTACACGCGACTCCTGCTTTCCTTCTCCAGCGAGTTTAGGACACAGCAATAGAGTCATGTGTGTTGGACCCGGAGACAAATTAACATTTGCAACCACAGCGATCGCCTCTGAGGACAGAATACTTGCACTGACGTAGTTTTCAACACTAGGTATTTTTAAATAAAAACGGCACCATGCTGTGAATCAGACGAACTCACAAAAGCATTGTTCAATTGCTCAGGCGTGTCATTCAAGATAAACTTCAGACATTTTTAATAGTGATTTATTTTGGAAGGGGATTCACAGTTTTCCGAGGTGCAGTTTGTCTACGTCCAGGGACAGAAGGACTTCAGGAGTGTGACTCTTGTGATTGGTGTTGTCAAGAGCACACCTCCTTGATTTACACACGCATGTTAACCCTCTGAGGTCTGAGCTGTTTTCTGGGCCCTGGAGGTGTTCTGACATGCTCTGACATTTCTGTTACTTGTGACATTTTCATGGCTAAAGTCTAATTACACTGTATTCAGCACAAACTCTGCTACAATAATATATCAACAGCATGTATGTAAAAGTTTGTAGTTTTGAGATAATGACATTTATGCGTGGTTTTTGAAAATACAAAAAAAAATTCTCACTGAAATAAGGCCATGAAACCCATACTGATTATTTCTTCACAAGACTTTTGAAAATTGTATGACGTAGCCTAGAATATTTGCTGCAAAACTATGTGAAAATCACCCTGACTGCTCATTCAGATAAGACAATATATTGATTTAAAATTTTTACGACGTGTTTTGTGTGAAAAAGCCTTATGCGAGAGCTCATTAATATGTAAGCTTTTCTCACCTGAGAAAGACAAAGACCCTCCCCTAACGGCCCTATTAGGAGCTATCAGGCCCCTATCATTCTGAGCAACCTTGCACAATACTGTAAATGAGGAGATTTAAAAAAGAATGGCTTTTAAATTGTTTCGATTTATTTACAACACAACATAATCCAAAGATACACAACAAATGCCAAAAAAGCACTTCAAAGACAGAGACCTTTGTGCCATTCCTAAAAACACTGTACATACCTTTCATTTCCAAGATTTTCACTTTACCATGTTCACGTACTGAGACTCATGTGAATGTTGAAGTCCTCAGTGGCATCTGGGACCTGAAAAAAAAAAGTGAACATACTGATATCAAGAGAAAGGCCTGCACCATTTTGGAAATAAATATTAGATTTTTCTGGTTAAAATTGCTTTTTAAAATTCCTTTTTAAAATTCACAGAATACACACACACACACGTTTCCAACGATATATAATATAATGAACACCAGGTTTGTTGTGCCTTGTAGGCATAAGGTATATGCGCAGTGCGGATAAAATAATAATAACAATAAATAACCTATAGCAGTATAAATCTTCCAAAAGATTTCAGTAACAACTAAGCTAGAGAAAAATATATTGATTATCATGTTACTTCAAATGTTTCCATCCGTTATGATGATATGAAATGAGATAATAATAAAAACATGAAGCCGTTTGGTGCGTTTTGCTTTCATCCAAAATATGATACATTCAAACGCGATCGCTTGCAAAATATGATACATTCAAACGTGATCACGCTCAAATATAAAACATTATGGTTACCATAAACATATCTATGTTTGAGCAGATATCCACAAACACAGTAAACACGGGTCTAAATATTATAATATTCCCCATATATCTAGCAACAGTTCAACTGCAACGTGACATTTATGCAACAATAACAAACTAGGCTATGTAAGAATTTCTTACCTTATCTTTCTTGTCTTCAGATCGCGTTCTTCTTCTTCTGAGGTAGCCTAAATCCAATGTAAGCTCAGGCACGTCTTTCAAACTCGACGAAAAGTGAAGTGAAGTGTTTTGTTGTTGAGGTAACGAGCGCGTTCGCGTTCCATGTGGAGATTTGCATGTGAATATCTTTTGCGCGAGTAGGCGTGGCCAAATTAACTGTAATGAGCAAGCGTTTGAGAAGCTGGACATCTTGTTGGTTTTATACAAATTACTTAAACAGAGAATATTTGTTTTCGTTTTGAATCCGATCATTTAAAAGTACACACTTAAATGTTTATAAAGGTATATGGCTCATAAATGTGTGACAAGTATTCGCTGAGTTTTGTTTCAGTTTATAGACGTGCTCAAGAAAAAAAAAGTTCACCGCGACAGAGAGGCAGAACGCACACCCTGTTTATTTTCTTTATTTTACAAAAGCACAATGTTTTGATTTGATTGTAAGTGGACACATACAAAAGGAGAAATATCACAGATTCTTTTTTTATATTTCTTTTTTCTGTATGACCATAAATGATGGAGTAATTTAAGTTTATAGTGCTACAATGTGGAGAAAATCCGGCAAAACGCGCCCGCGCGTTTATCGACCTCAGAGGGTTAAAGGACATGTAGAGGAACGTCATGACGTCACGGACGGGGCGATGTCAAATCCTGGCCTCTCAGAAGGGGGAGGACCACTTGGGAGTTAGCAGTGTTATTATTAACTATTAAAAGCATTTCTGTTAATTCAAATAAAGCTGAAATGCAATAAAACATAAATATTAGTTGAAAAACTTTACGTAGTGTACCTTTAGGCCCTCTAGCTCAGCGTTATTCAAATGGCGGACGGCTTGGTGCCATCCGGACCGCGGGACATTTGACCGTTTCTGCAGATTAAAGTGAGCAGCACATCAATGCAACAGAGCGCTTCACACACCACAAACACTCGGGGTTGTTCATGGTAATGATCTTTCAGAGCTATATCTATAATATTTAATCTAGAGCTTAAAGTGCTTTGTTCAAGCCCTTTCTGCTCTGCATGTTGCTTCTCTCTCCCCCTCGCTGTAAACCTTAAAGCGCCATTATACGAGCTGCGTATGACGTGGATATTTTAATAACAGCAGCAGCAAAATGGATACTTTCAGTAAAACACTGCAGAAAAGGAGAATGCAGCTAATACAGTTATCTGTGTCTATCATACAGATGACTCTGACCCTTCAACTAAACCAGGTGTGAGAACACTTCATATGTGGCGTCTTTTAGATGTGGGTTTTTTTTAGCGTTATTAATCAGCATATAAAGACCATTTCATAATAATCAATGTTCGAATTTGGAAAATTATTTAGAGATGTCAAGGAAAGACAAAACAACTTTTAAATTACTATTTAACTTTGTTTTGTTCACATGATGAGAGTTTTGATTATTAGATTATGTGCATTGTTTGTTTTTAGTAGTTTTATTGCTTTGATCAAAATGTAAAAGTGGTCCTTGCTTTTCTTAAGAGGTTAACCTGCACCTTAGTCCCAGGGCCTTCTGTGGGCCAAACACAAAGGTGTCTAAATGTAAAGTAGAAAAATAGCCTATTAAAACATCTGATCTAACCTTTTTATATTCATATCCAGTTGGGAGAAATATTTCCTTTTTTGGGATAAAGTTTTGGTAAAAATTCTTAGAAATCACTGTTTTGGCCCAAGATTCTCATCTTTAATGACTAATTTGAGTGTTTAATGTGTGTTTTTTTTTTTTTTTTACAAAGTACTACGGCAGCCTCGATGGAAATGTATAAATGTTCCTAAAAGTATTATCCGGACCTCCGCTGGGAAGGAAATATAGAGACCGAACTTCTGGAAACTTTAATTGAATACCCCTGCTCTAGTGGTTTAAAAACAAAACTGCATGCATTTTGCATAAGAAGGTTGTTCTGGCTGTGCTTGGGCTCTGTGAGACTGCAGATGAATATGGTTATCTTGCTGCTCATAAATCATTCACTTCTAGGCTTCAGAGATATGACCAGTTTAGATGAAAGGATCTCAGGATGAAGATGTTACAGTAGCTTTGCCCATTAATAGATGCACTACTTCCTTGAATGAACTCCAGCACAACTAACATGAGATGATCTTCTCAACATCTATACTGCTTTACAGTGAACTCTGTTAGAGAGATGCATATGGCACTTTATCTGTTCAATAAAACACTTACTCTCCTGTTGAGTAATAAAACACCATCATATCCATTTTTACAACAGTTCAAACCCCTCAGTTCTCCATCTCCTGAAGCCAAGCTGATGTTCATTCTTGTTTTATTACCAGCTCTGTCTCGTTGTCTTTTCTCCAGAATTCTCTCCTCTGTACACTCACACACACTCCCACACCCCCACACCAGACACGCATATACACACACACACAAACACACACTCCCATACCAGACAGACACACACACACAGCAGACAGACACACACTAACCCTACCCCTAAACCTTCTACCCATCACACACACACACACACACACACACACACACACACACACACACACTCCAGACACGTGTCAGAGCAGCCGGAGCAACTTTACTCTATTTACGGATATGACAAGATGTGCACGGGCGAGTGACACATGTACACTTGTAGTTCCCGCCAAAACCGTCCTGAGAGGTCTAAAATATCAACACTTGTAATAGACTTACCATAGTGAATCAGGGTAAGACACAAACACGTTTTGGAAGAAGGACTGATGTAGGATTGATAACAAAGTTACATAGTATACGGCTGCGAGTTCATATACTGCTATTGAATGGCTGCCGCTTGGTTGACACATTTGAAAAACCACACACAGCATTCGTGACGGTCATCCACACAATCACAGTGGATGAATCAATGTCTTCTGAAGTCAAGCAATAGGTGTGTGTTAGAAAAATACTTTTTTTTTTATATTTTATTTTAAACCCTTTTTTTAGTGTCACTTTAAATGCTGTTCTTGTTCTTGAACATTCTCTAGAGTGAGTTGTTCAGTAATGGGTCTTGATGAATATCTCTGCGTGTGTGTTGCAGTGTCACTGGTGGCGTGTCAGGAGCGTGAGGCCGAGGAGCTGATGTCCAGGAAGGATCATGAGGAGGAGATGCAGCGGATACGACTGGAGCTGCAACAGTGTAAAGAGTTCATTCATGTGCAGCAGCAGCTTCTGCAGGTGAACAACATCAAACACTAATAAAAGTGCATAAAACCTGAGCAAAACGTTTCTTATTTAATCAGAACAGTGGGGTAGTTGATGTGCATAGTCCACTCTATGACTCAATGACACTGTTTTTCATATTTAATACTGTAAAAGTGCTGTATAAACAGGACTTGACCGGAGTGCTGAATTGTAAAGCTGGTTCAAACATCGCTGTGATCAGCTGCTTTCTGAACTGCTGTTTTCTCACCGCTGTTATTTTTGTTTTATTTTGTTATTGAAAAGAAAGCACGCAGAACATATGAACATATTCATCTAAACGTCGATCTTACGGCGTCAGGATGTTAACTGAGCTCTTTAGATTTGAGTTTTGGAATGGCTTATTTTGACTGTTCTCGATCTCCTTCGTGGTTTCTTTATAGTGGAGTGCAAAATGCGTCCACACTTCAGCTCTGTGCGCTGTGGCATGAGCTGGTGTAATTCTGTCGTCTTTCATTGGAGGTAACTAGTGCGCAGAGTTTGTAAATGCTAACATTAGTGGTGTGCACCCTTACCCAAAGAAAAACCCAACCCGATAAAGTCAGACCCAAGTCAGACCCGAAGGCATTTTTTCTCGAGCCCAGCTAGACCCGATTGTTAAACACCTGAAACGAATAGTGGAAAGTTGCCATATTTTAAAATGATACGGGTCTCCTCGGGTCATTCGCTAAAAGCACTTTTATTTTAAATTACCTGAGGTTACTAATATCAGACCCGACCCGACCATAAATTGGGCTAAAACATAGATCACATTGTGTGTTTGCTCTTGTGTGAGATGTGTGGATGTGTTGATTGTGATGGCGGTGTGTGTGGAGGTGTTGGTTCTGATGGTGGTGTGTGTGGATGTGTTGATTGTGATGGCGGTGTGTGTTTACAGCAGCAGCTGAGCGTGCCATGTGACGAGGAGACCGCAGCTCTGCTGAACGACTGCTACACGCTGGAGGAGAAGGAGCGGCTCAAAGAGGAGTGGAGGCTCTTCAGCGAGCAGAAAAGAAACTTTGACCGAGAAAGGAGGAATTTCACTGAAGCTGCTATTCGCCTGGGACACGAGGTACTGGATAGAAAACATTAACTATTACAGTAAAACATTAAAGTGATCATGAATTGAGAATTTCTCAATTTAAGGATGAATTTCCCTTAATCTTTTGACAGATCAGAGGTCATTGTGCTATTAAAAACACTGTGTTTCAGAAATCAAATTTGTATTTAAAAAAAAATAAAAAAAAATCATCCTTCTGAAAAGCACACTGTGCTCTGATTGGTCGGCTGGAGCAGTGTGTTGTGATTGGTCGAGCGCTTCGAGTGTGTTTGGGAAATGTCCCGCCCCTTACCATAGCCGCCAGTTTAACACACTACTAACTAACTCAAGCAGGCCCCGCCCCTTTATTCTGCATATGAATTATGAGGTTGAACTTGGAAAAAAGCACAATAGCTCCTCTTTTTTTGCACTTCATCTTGCTGTTTTTAGCCAAAGCAGGGTTAACCTACTTGCTGTGTGTTCCCTCTTTAGAGGAAATCGTTCGAGGAGGATCGAGCTGCGTGGCTGAAGACCCAGTTTCTGAACATGACTCCATTTGTAGACCGTAAAAGACCTGCGTTGCCTGAACCGCACAGTGCTTTATCAGTCAGTGAGTATCTCCCGACAGAACCTCCCATGTCCTATATTTCCTCCGAGGTGAACAACTGATTGATTGTGAGAATGACCTACGGCTTCACTTTTCTGCTTGTGAAGCTCGTCCTATATTTTGTGGTCAGCTCCTCAAGTTCAATCATTTAGCATCATTTTGAATCATCTGAATGTGTTTAGGTGCTGAACCTGAGGCCAAACTGCAGTCCACTCCACCCCTCCAGACCAAGTCCCTGTCCTACAGCGCGTTCTCCACCCCTAAATCTGTGCCGGTGAAGATGCCCTCCACTGCTGACCTGTACCGCACGCTACACCTCATTCCAGAGAGCAGGTACTCGTCTGCCCGTGAGCTTTAAACGGCACCTATTGTGCAAAATTCACTTCTGTAAGGTGTTTGAACACTGGTTCTTTACACTCAGTAAACACACACCTGTCAATAATGGAAAAAATCCACCCACTCCTTTATTTTATAATCTCCATAAATCATAAAACATTCAACAAACAAACCAGTTGTATTTTAAAAGTTGCAACTTCTTCCCGAGTCTCTCCATCAGTGTCCGACTCCGGTTTCAACATGTGAACACGCTACTGACTGTCTCTGACATTTTGGCTGCGTGACGTTCTCCAGTTTTGTTGTTGCTGGCGTATCTGAAGCACGAGCTGTAAAGGCTCCGCCGTCTTCTGGAAAGCAGCTCATTTGCATTTAAAGGGGCACAAAATCACACCTAAATAGGGACACATTTGACAAGCTATAATAAATGATCTGTGGGGTATTTTGTAGGGGTGTCGAAATTAATCGTTTCTACGATGCATCGCGATGCAGACGAGGACAATTCGGTATCGGTTCAGTAATAGACCATAACCGATTATAATGTACTGCCGCTTTTCTGACGTCATTTGTCGCGTACGTGCTTTGTCGCGGTAGCATCCAATGGCAGAGGGAGGAGAGACGCGAGTGCGAGAAAATTAAAAATGCTCCAACTACTTTAAAGCCGACATCTGAGCACATTTCAGCTTTTATGAACAACCTGGTAAGCACGACCTGCAGGAGACACGTGCTGTGTGCGCTCATGTCACGCACAAAAATGCAGGAGGTAATACCACTAACTTGATAAACCACGTTAGCCGTTTTCACCGCGAGCTGTTAACGCCTGGCAGAGTCTGACTGCTTTAGAGATGCGCGGATGAGCTCCAACGCCGAATCCACAGCCAAAAACAAATCATCCACCCGCCCCAATAACTCTCTCTGATTTAAGGATCCGCACCCGATGGTCAAATTACAATTATTCTGTGTTACGCGTGATTATAAATGGATGATCGTCACCTTCAACAGCGGACTCGGCGACGGGTGATGTGCGCATCTTTAATGGTAACATAATCCACTGATTAATGAACGCTGCTTTTAAATGAACATTTCTTTAAAACAACATTTATTTGACAGATTTTCCTTTTCTTAATGGCATAAACAAGCTTTACTCCCTGAAACTTAAACTGGAATGTCACTGCGACTTTCCGAACAGGCGAGCACATGCTCACACGCACGCGCACATCACTTTAGAAGTGAAATTTAAAATTGAGGATGCGGTGCATCGTGATGTCGAAATTGAACTGAATCGATGACATGATAATCGTAGTCGAACCGAACCGTGAGACCAGTGTCGGTTCACACCCCTAGTATTTTGAGCTGAAGGTTCAGACACACTCTGTGGACACCTGAGACTTATGTTATGTCTTGTGAAAAGGGGCTTGATAGGTCCCCTTTAAAGAAATGTTCCTCCCAAACCAACATGTGACTATTTTTTTGTTTTTTTTCAGTGGAACACAAAATGAGTTTAGGAACCTTTATTAATGTCTTTAAGCTCTGTCATCATTTTGGAGCTTGAAAAACATGGTCACAATGAACTAACACACTGTCAGAAAGCATTGTGAAATAGTCCAGATGGATGAAGTCTTCTGAAGGTCCAGTCCCCCTAGCCACACTTGCAGTCTTTGATTGCTCTTGATAACTTGTCTACTTTACATGATGTACTTCTGGGATTCGGCTCAAGTGTTCAAGAGGTCATAAACCCAAAGTGTGTGTAGAACTTTTTTTTTCCCAATGGGACTGTGGTAGAACCTGACTTCAGTTGAACCAAGTGTCCCTGACACCTGCAAAATTACACTCCGGTGACTGGTGTTGGTTGACTCCTATATTTTCTGACCGCATAAAATGCCTAAGAATTATAGTAGCCTGACCCCGCCTAAGAGTCTCACACTGAGTCAAAGGGAGCGAGACGACGTTCGACTCGATCACTCGGGAATAAGGTCTTTAGTGTCTCACTGATCTGTTAACTTGCTCCACTACCTAACTTGCTGCGCAGCAATAACCAGACAGATGATCTAATCACGGCCGGGAGAGTTCTCGAGCAGTTCTCAGAGAATCTGTCCCAGAGAGAAAACATCATGCTTTTAGAGGATAGCTGTATACAGCAGTGAGAATAACATCACCTGTTACTCGTGATCATTTTCCTTCAATATGATTGGTTCAATCTGTGCAAAACAAGCCCCCACTCCGCCCTCTGTTACTGTTAGAGCAGATTTAGATCTCAAAATCATTAAACAAATGCAAGAGGTTAGCAGTTTATTTGATTACTCAATATGCCATTAGACTATCATAGACTATTATATTTCTGATATTGTCTAGCCAGCATCTCAAAGCTTCCACTGGTTTCAACACATCAACAGAGTACATTTTGCTCTTCAAGTGTTAGAATGTTAGGCCTGTAGGAGCAGTAATGTTGGATGTTAGAATTATGATTAGTTTATTATTTTATTTTAAAAAATCCATCACAGGACACACTTAGTGTGTTTTACAGAGCTTTATTGTAGACAATAAAGTATTGATCTTTATTGATGCACTCAAGTCTGTTTTTGGTTTCATTTTTTTTTTTTTTAAATGAAATATTCAAGTGTTGATTTAAAAACCAATGACTGAAGCTAGAATAAAATGTTTTTTGTTTTGTTTAAAAGCAGAGGCTCTGTTCTTTCTCTTGATGTTCACTGTTTGCATATTCATATAGTATTCTGAAGGCCATACGTTTTGTGAATATGATCAAAAATGTGGTCGCTGACTAGCAACTTAAAACGCGTATAAAGTTCAAATAAACTTCTGGACGTGTTCAGTAGTTCTAATGTAACAACTCAATTAATTATGGTGCATACTAGGGCTGTGCAATGATTAATCGCATCCAAAATAAAAGTTTGTGTTTGTATAATATGTGTGTGTACTGTGTAGAGTTATTTTGTATATATAAATGCAAATATTTCTTAAATGTATACATACATACAAAATAACTCTACACAGTACACACACACATATTATACAAACACAAACTTTTATTTTGGATACAATTAATCCTTGCACAGCCCTACAAAATACACATCTCTGCAGCAATATATTGTGCAACACTACATTTTACAAATAAATTGTTAATCACTTTAATGCACACTATAAAGTTGTCCTTGAAATATTGTGTGTTGGAGGCACAGGAGTTCCTGAACATGAATAATGTGGCTTCAAATACCGTTCTGAAGTGATATTAGAGAGAGTGTGTGTTAAGAGCACTGAGCTTTGGTGTTTTCAGACCCGAGACAGACACTCGCACACACATGCTCTCAAGTGTGGCTTTGGAGAATATAGGATGGTGTAGGAGAAGTGAACAAGTATCCACTGTAACTCCACGTGTGTTTTGTGTGTCCCGCAGAGGCCACGGGAAGTGTCAGAGCGCTGAGATGTTGAGCAAGTCACGTCTGCGCAGTTGCTCTACAGACTGCAGCGTCATCTCACTGGTCCGAGATGAGAACAGCCCCATCTGACGACGGTACGTCAGTGTTACACTACTGAAGACACACTCCACTGCTCATGCCAGCGTCACAGGAGTCGTCCTCTCATCCCCATCACTGCTGCTCCTCTGATGTGCTTTAGGGTTCAATAAAACACATGGTGTGCTTAGCTGGATCAAATTGATCTCCGAGACAATCATTTTCCACTTCTGAATCTCATAATGACAAACATGTAAAGTGGCCAATGTGTTTTTTTGTATTGTAGAAATAACAAGAATAATTTAAGAACACAGCCGTCAGATTGTGTGATGTGTGTGTGGGCTGTGAATGTTGCATTAGTTCATAAAGCACTTTTAAGAGGAGCAATGTTTAATGTAGCTTTTAAATATTAATATAAGTGGATATTGATTTGCCATTATATTGTTGCTAAAACAATCTCGTCTTGGGCTGGATTTCACATTTAGAATTGCTCAGTTTTGTACTTTTATCATAATTGAGGGATGTTACGTACTATTCATTAATTGCATCTCTTTTAATGCAAAACATGAAATGGGTTTTTAGTTAAATCTTTTCCACTTGAATGTTGAATATTTATATTGAGAAAATCAAGAATGTCTTTGGTAGAGTTTAAAATACTTTTAGAATCCATGTTTACACACTTGAAGACTGATTTCTTCACTTCAATGCAATAAAGTTTGAAAGAGATAAAAAACAAAAAGATCTCTTGTGTTTTTAAAGTTAGCGTGAAATGGATATTGACTGTTGTTTTTCTTGATGCATGTTACTGGTCTTACAATACGACACTGCAGTCGAGCCAATCACATTCAGATCTGCCTTCATTCAGGTGTACAACAACTGGTCAAAATGGTTAAATGCTGAAATTCACCACAACTTTTAAAATCAGATTTTAAAACACTAGATGATTTTGTCATTGGTAACAGGTAATGATAAAAGAGACGGTTTAAAACAAAAGATGTAAACAGGAATGTCTCTCTCATCGTCTTGTGATCGGATCAACCAGAATGCATCTTAATGCCAGATGTAGACAGGGCCTAAGTGAGCAACAAACTCCTGCAGGAGCATGTGCCGTGTTGCTAGGAGAAGCATAACATAAACAATAGCTGTGTCCAAATTCAGAGGCTGCGTCCTTCGAAGGCTGCATTCCCGGGCCGAGTGCGTCACAGTGGCGTGATGAAGACTGGCCTGATTCAAAGGCTCCTTTAAATGCAGCCTACAAATGCATCCTTTGTTTCCTGGGCCAAGAAGGACAGAAGGAGTGGATGCTTTACAGAGCAGACTATCCCAAGATTCATCGAGAGCTGATGATGACAGCATTTTTTTTCTTTTAGAGAAAATGCCAGATTACACTTTTAGAAAGTAATGGGTTTCAACTTTAAGATCTAGTGATCCAAATGTAAAAAAAAAAAAAAAAAACTTTTAAAGTGGTTAAATTTTTTTACGTCTTACTAAAATGCAATTTTATAGAATTTCTAGAGATTATACCCTTATGTGCATAAATTGACGAAGATAAACTAACCTTGTTTTGTGTTCAGACAGTTGAATTGAACTTTCTAGAACAAACGTTACTGGCGCTCATCAGCTGTCAGGACAATAGCAATCCTCCATAAGCTGGACCAAATCCCATTTACCTTTATGCAGCCTCAATTGGTACACTATTGGCTATATTTTTTGCTTACACGTTCATGGGCTATATCCGATCTGTGCCACATTGGAGGAAAAAGTGGGAATTGGGTCACTTAAACTGTGCAATGTGAATGCAGCCATAGTCTGAAGGTAAAAAAATGGTATCCAACATAAACTCTGATTTTCTTTGAAATCTGTCAATTCAGACTGGCTGAAATCTGCAGAATGACTCTAGCTTCGACTCCTCCATACTGTAAATGGGGCAGAAAATCTGGGTGAAAGTCATAGTATATTTTAGTCCTCGCCTTTATCACTTGGAAATTTTATAATATGGTGGTAAACCAAAACTGCTACTTTGATCCAGTGAAAAGGGAACCTCATAACTAGTTGAATGTATAAAGGTGTGTGCATGTATTAAGAGATCTTTCCCATCAACCTCCCCCTTTTGCCCTTGGTCAACAAACTGGTAGTTCTGCATATTATGCTGGAATTGAAGAAAAAATGTAACAAGCTTCAGTTTGGACCTGAACCTGGTTAAAAAAATTTAAGTATGAATACAAAGCTTTGTCATGAAATTCTAGATGGCGCAGTCAATCACGTCATTCCCTATAGGGCACAGCTGATTGGTTCTTCTGTATCAGTAGCCAATGAGCTCACAGCTCAAGCTTTAAATACTGGTCAGCATTTGCTGTTGCAGTGTGTTTTCAGAAACCCTCCACCTTCCTCAGCTCCACCTGTATAGATCTGCTACGGGTAATTCAACAGCATGTCTTGCTTGCTCACAGCAGACAGGTGTAAGTATTGGCAGTAACAGCTCTGTTCCGCCAAGACCAAACATTTTAATGGTCCATTACCATGCCAAGCACTCAAAGAGTTGTCGTGACATAACTAAGGTTTTTCTTAGCTTAAGACATTGGTGTCCAGTCCTGCTCCTGAAGGGCCACCTTCCAGCAAAGTTTAGTTCTAGCCCCAAACAAATACACCTGAACCAGCTAATCAAGGTATTCTGGATGACTAGAAACTTCCAGGGAGGTGAGTTGGAGCTAAACTTTGCCGGAAAGTATCCCTAGAGTAGCAGGACTGGACACCCCTTGTTGTGACACTGTTTTTTTCTGTGTAAACCGGTAAAACCATTCTTCCGTAAATTATTTGATTTGAATTTGTTATATTTGAGTTTCACAAATGAGAGCAATGAATGAATGTGTAAACTTGAATTGAACCATTTTTGACAAGAGACCGGGTCATTTTTATTAGTGACTTCTTTATTTTTTTTTTAACATGGCAACTGCAGTTTGAAGCATATGTTACAAAACATATCGTAAGTTTACCTAAGATGGACTGATCGCTGTTCACTGAATGACCGTTCGCTCGTATCTTTTCTGAACATCAATTAAACACAATAGCACCTTTTGAATTATGATATAGCGGCACTGTTTGCATTGCTATGGAATTTTTTTAGATAAACTAGATGCAAAGGTTTTGAAAACTACATGGGAAACCACATGGCTATCAGCTGTTTGGAGAGGCTGCTCACGGCAGAGCCAATGGGTGGAGCTTGACGTCCAGATCCATCTCTCTGGACATAATGGGTGGAGCTTGAAGGTCCAGCCACACCCTAACCCTATCCCTAAACTTAATTCGGTTAAGCTCCACAGAGGTGAAGCCGGACTAGATCAAGTTCCACCCATTACTGGACGTCGCCTGGCTCTGCAGCGAGCATCGCTTCGGGAGCTGACTCAATGACGAGCGTCCTCCTCCTCTTCAAGATCGTCCTCCTCATACTCGCCCACTTCATCCGCAGTGGCGTCTTGGTACTGCTGGTACTCGGAGACCAGGTCGTTCATGTTGCTCTCGGCCTCTGTGAACTCCATCTCGTCCATTCCCTCGCCAGTGTACCAGTGCAGGAAAGCCTTGCGTCTGAACATGGCGGTGAACTGCTCTGAAATCCTGCGGAACAGCTCTTGAATGGCCGTGCTATTGCCGATGAACGTGGCGGACATTTTGAGCCCGCGTGGTGGGATGTCGCAGACTGCGGTCTTGACATTGTTGGGGATCCATTCCACGAAGTAGCTACTGTTCTTGTTCTGAACGCTCAGCATCTGCTCGTCCACCTCCTTCATGGACATGCGTCCTCGGAAGATGGCAGCAACTGTGAGGTATCGTCCGTGGCGCGGGTCGCAGGCCGCCATCATGTTCTTGGCGTCGAACATCTGCTGCGTGAGCTCTGGCACTGAAAGGGCACGGTACTGCTGGCTTCCACGACTTGTCAGAGGAGCGAAACCAGGCATGAAGAAGTGGAGGCGAGGGAAGGGCACCATGTTGACGGCCAGCTTGCGCAAGTCAGCGTTAAGTTGACCGGGGAATCGCAGGCAAGTGGTGACTCCGCTCATGGTCGCCGAAACAAGGTGGTTCAGGTCGCCGTAAGTAGGAGTGGTGAGTTTGAGAGTGCGAAAGCAAATATCGTAGAGGGCTTCGTTGTCAATGCAGAAGGTCTCGTCGGTGTTCTCCACCAGTTGATGCACAGAGAGTGTCGCATTGTAGGGCTCCACCACTGTGTCGGACACTTTGGGTGAAGGCATGACGCTGAAAGTGTTCATGATCCGGTCGGGATACTCCTCGCGGATCTTGCTGATGAGGAGAGTGCCCATGCCGGAGCCGGTGCCCCCCCCCAGGGAGTGTGTGAGCTGGAAGCCCTGCAGGCAGTCGCAGTTCTCCGACTCCTTCCTCACCACGTCCAGCACTGAGTCCACCAACTCCGCTCCCTCTGTGTAGTGGCCTTTGGCCCAATTGTTCCCAGCTCCGCTTTGACCTGAAAGAAAGCCCATGTGTCCCAGTTTTAACTTGATAAAATCAATAACACTGACTTCAAGTATTGAGTTAAAGGGTTAGTTGAACCACAAATTAAGCCGGGTGCACAATGTGTGATTTATAATAGTCCTTTACGATTGTTCCTTGTCAGACTGTATGAACCTGATCCTCGCTGTAAAGGTGATGATACATGGGGCAACTTTTTGAGCAATGTTGCCGAGCGATTGTTGTTTGGGCACTTTCACATTGAGAATGGGCAACAAATTGCTATCTGGATCATTTAGATTGGTCGTGGGTTGACGGCAACATTGCTCAGCAACATTGCTCAAAAAGTTACCCAGTGTACCATCACCTTAAGTCATGTCACACAGTAAGATCTCAGTTGTTATTAATATCAGACTGGATGACAATCAAGACATGTTGAAAACGGACGCACGTAAGAAAACTCGGCCGGAGTTTTACATCAATCGATGTAAAGAAAGCTACAAAGAAATCTCTAACGTTAATTTTGGTCACGGCTTTTTTTTTTTTTTAAACGAAGACAATTTGACGGTCGTCGTAGGAGAAGTCACACTGCAGGACTGAGAGTCAAATCTTCTGACGCTGCCAGAATTTCGTCAGAGGTAAACTTTGATCGCAATGGTCATTAATCGGCTGTCATGAACATGTCAAACTATGGATCAAAAACTTCAGATTTTAGCCTAGGACAGAAGAATCTTTTAGGATTTGCAAAATTTGTCTCAGATGGCCAAATCGTGGCTAAAATTGCACAGTGTGCACCCGGCTTTAAGTGTCAGTATTTACTCGCCCTCATGCTGTTGACTTTTCCCTCTGTGGAACACAAAATATACCCCAGAGTACTGTTTTTCAGTATGGATATAAGGGTGGGCCGTTGAGCTTTGACAGGAACAGCACCATAAAAGTAGTCCATATAATATTCTCAACAATTGCCACTTTACTGCTTTCCTAAGACTAGATAATGATCTGAGATGTCATCGCTCTGCTGCAGAATTTCAACGGCATCAACATTGATTCTGTGTGATAATATTAGATCTAGAGAATGATTACGACGGTGAGTAGGTCCTGACACGTGTTGTCCAACTCCAATTGAGTTTACAATGGCTTTAAATGCCAAACCCAATGCATCTTTTTCATTATCGATGTGTATATTAAAATCACCAACAATTAGTACTTTATCTGCAGTCAATACTAACTCTGATAGAAAGTCAGCAAATTCTTTGATAAAGTCTGTATGGTGCCCTGGTGGCCTGTATACAGTAGCCAGCACAAATCTCAAACGTGATTTATCATTTACACTAGATAGTGTTACATTAAGCACCAACACTTCAAAAGAATTATATTTGAAACTAGACTTCTTAGTAATTCTGAAAATATTACTATAAATTACAGCAACAATTTACAGCAACCCTTTGCCTTTCAGACGAGGTTCATGTTTATGACAGTAATCTTGCGGCGTGGACTTAAATTAATGTAATCGTTTTAGCCAGGTTTCTGTCAAACACAGCACATCTAGGTTATAATCTATAATAATATCATTAACAATGAAGTGTAAGGGATTGTATATTCAGCCACCTGAGCTTTAACATTTGCTCATTTGTATTATATCTGTTTTTTATTTGTTGAACATCAATTAAATTTTTACCCTTAAATGCGTTTGGAAGTTTTTTGTATTTCCTAATTCGGGGAACAGACACAGTCTCTATATGATGATATATAGGTGAAAGATTCTCTATGTGATGAGATTTATCTGACCTTGGTGACGCGAGGCCGCTAGCAGACGGCCGGTTTAGCCAGTCTGTCTGCTCTCTGACCTAAAGCCCCAGATTGTCATGTTTGAGCTCTAAGACTATGTGCCATATTACTAGAGAGAAGAGCAGCACCATCCCAGGAGGGATGAATACCATCTCTTTTCAACAGGTCAGGTCTGCCCCAAAAACTTTTCCAATTGTCTATGAATTCTATATTATTTTTGGTGGAAGGTGCAATAATCTTTTCTTCCCAATCCGATCATCAAGTCTGATGTCATGCGTCACCATTTCAGGGTCCAAATAACAAACGGTACTAATAAACACGGCAACATTTTATTTTACAGTGTCCTTGTTACATATGTTACATGTACTTACCATAGTAATATCAGTAATAAATAACCCTATAGTAAGTGCATGTAGTTAATGAATATTACTCAGTACTAATATATAATTACACTGTAACAATGACACCTTAAAATAAAGGGTTACACTTTACTTTAAGGTGTCATTGTTACAGTGTAATTATATATTAGTACTGAGTAATATTAATTAACTACATGCACTTACTATAGGGTTAGGGTAGGATTAGGATTTGGTTTAGGGTTAGTTGGATGTAATTTTGCGTAATTTACTGTTAAGAAATTCGGAATACATGACGAACGGTATACTGGTTGCACATGCTTCCCACGCCGCTGGGAATGGAGTCTGGAAAATTCTGCAGTTTCAGGAATCAGAATTTCAGTAATAACTGCACCCACATTCAGCTATAAAGCAGCTGTTCAGTGTGTTCTTGTAGAAGCTGAAGAGATTTACGTCTAAAGAGAGGGAGGAGCCTCGAGCCCCACCCATGTATTAAGCAATCGTCATGGACCAACTGCATGCAGTTCGAAGGGTTTTAACAGTTTTTTGAAAAAACGTTGTGCTGGCAGGAGGTTTCAAACCACCGAAAGAAACTTCAAAAGGACTTTTTTTTTGTCCAGATTTAGTTTGAAATGACGTCATTCATTCTTAGATTCTGCCTGAAGTGTATCTGGGCCTTAAGCCTTTCAAAGTATACTTAATTGATATTGCGCATGAATGGATGAATTCAATGCATGCACACTACCTAGTGGTCCTTCAATTTTGATCATTCAATCACCAGCTTGTCTGCATGCAAATGGCAGCAAAAAATAAAATGCATGCCCAGTATATTTTAATCGAATGACTGGATTGAGAAGTATGGCAGAGGGGAAGATTTTCAGTGAATAACAAGCAAATTTCAGCCCGTTTATAAAGCTTTAAATCTATTCTATAGCTTTAGAAGATGTGGAATTTTGCACACAAATTGTATTGTCTGCTTTTATGGTGCTTTTGGAGCTCAACATCTTCTGTCACGTAAAAAAAGAGCACTTGATTCTGTAGATTTTTTTTTTTGATTTTTTTTGTAAGCAACCAATTAGAATCTCGTAAATTCACAGATGTTCAAAATCAAATATGTGATAAACATACCAAACACAAAATTATCTGGCCTGAAGATTTGTCCAAATGGGCCAGAGCGGACCGAGTCCATAGTGCCAGGCTCCAGGTCCACCAGGATGGCACGAGGGACATATTTGTTTCCTGTGAAATAAAATAGGCTTGGTGTAAACATACAAAGAAAAGAAAAAATTCAACCTAAAACCAAGATCCAGAGCCTCTATTCAAATTAATGAAATACAATAGGTGCATTAAATGCATTATTTTTTTATAAATGAATTTAATATATGCATAATTAAATACCCCGTCTACACTGATCTCATGTCTGTCTAGTAAATGCTGACCCTGGTAAAACGCAGAGTCATCCATCTTCATACCCTGCTCCACCCTTTTATTGACATCAGCAGCTACAGATCTACTCCTCTCTCCAGAAACACAAAGACACGTCTGGGTGCTGTTGAATGATTGTGCTAATACCCCACAATCTTTAAATAACGCAATCTGATGTTCGATTTAAAATCTGTAATGTAGCCTATAGGTATAAGAAGGAGGTCAGACGGGCTTCTGAAATAGTCAATAACTGACAGCTGCAGTCTATGATCAGGGGACCAGAGCTGGGAAAACTGGCCATCTGGACCCCATGACCCAAAAAATACATGCAAAACTCACAGCAAAAAGCAGATATCTGACTTACCAGACGCCTCATTGTAATAAACACTTATCCTCTCCAGCTGCAGTTCACTGTCACCTTGATAACTGCCAGTGGGATCAATGCCGTGTTCATCACTGATCACCTCCCAGAACTGAAACGCAGGGATGAGAATGCAGGTTTAATGCTGTGAGATGACGCACTCTGTTATTGATAATGCAGGTTTAATGCTGAATAGATGTGCAGTTGTGAAATGAGCACACTGATGATGATAAAGCAGGTTTAATGCTGTGAAATGAGCACACTGATGCTGATGATAAAGCAGGTTTAGAGGTGAATAGATGTCTGGTTGTGCATGACGCACACTGCGGCTCTCAGCACAGGAGCCACTGAGGGTCTGCTCACCACACCCATCCAGGACACATGATGCCACTAAACAATCGCCTTCACCATGTTCATGCGTATAGCAAAATAAGCACTTTTCTTTTAATTCCACCTTCTGCAATAGAAGGTAAAATCACAGTCTAAGAAAAACTTTGAGATATGAACACAAAGGCTATATCTTACCTTGGCACCGATCTGGTTGCCGCACTGGCCGGCCTGGATATGAACGATCTCCCTCATGGTGCTCAGCTGTGTGTGTGATGCTGGAAGGATGCTGTGTCTGTGTGTGTGTGTCTCTGCAGCTGATGCGACTCTGCCTCTCGATCTGAGGTCTACTTCACTCTCAGCTTTATCTCTCTCGCTCTCAGCCAATCAGGAGCCGCGGGTTTGATGCAGTGGAAGTGCTGCAGCAGCGCGTGCGCGTGTCACTCGTGCTCTGTGACGCGTTCGACGCGAGCGTTCCAAATGCTGAGTCAACGCTTACGACAGAACGCACGCGCCTGCCACATAATATTAAATTAGTTAATTACTAAACAAGTTGTATTCCTAGTTTTTTCCTAGTCAACACTCTAAACGCATATGTATTTGTTTACTCCCAATTCTTTCCTGCAGAGGGCAGCGAGACTCTACTGTAAAGCAACTACTGTAGATCCAGACACTCAAATAAAGAAATCAACAGTCATAACTTTAATCTCTTGGCAATAACATACATTTTACATGCTTAGCCACGAGGAGCAGCTTATAGGTTTTTAATCGATTGCTCTAAATTAGTTATTTTTACTCTCCGTTGCCCAAAAAGTCATTAAGTGTTTAATAGCATTTTGTGATGAAATAAAGGGAAATTGTAAACATGGAATAAATGTATAAAATAAAACTCTTTTGTGATGGGCTACTATGGCAAATAAATTGTTTTATTCCCTGACAGCAATATGGTGTCGGCCCACATCTGGTATGTGAGGAATCCACGTGTACCAGATGTGGGCCGGATCTGGGCCGACTCTATGTTGCGGTGTGGGTTTTTACACAAAGTTTCCAACATGACTAACATGACTCTTTGTAAAGGGAAGGATTCTTGCAGTGATGATGAGGATGATGATGATGATGATGATGATGATGAGGATGATGATGAGGATGATGATGATGAGGATGAGGATGACAGTGCATTGCACAGAACACTATAAACTCTGCACATAATCACTGTTCTGGTCAGAGCATTCATATTTCTTCATTCATATGTCTGAGTTGGGCAGCTGAAGGTGTAAAGCAAGTCTGTTGCTATGTTGCTGTCTGGGACTGGATTTCGTGGAGCAAGTGGGGCGAATGATAGACTGTCATTTATTAGGGCACTTGTCCCCTTTATGGTGTTACAGCCCTGACTGACAAATGCTTTGTAAATGAACATCTACAGCACTGAACAAGCGTGTTTGGACTGTTATCCATCTGTTGAACTGTCACTGTTTCCCTGAGATGCTGAAACTACACACAGCTAGTGAAGGTTGACTGTGTGAAGAGGAGCATGAATATTTAATGAGACATTTTTGACATTCTAGTATGGCAATTTCTGATCCCTTTCAGAATTACAACTGTGAAACTTCACTTAACCCAGGAGGTACAGCAGGCCTTAAACATGGGGTCAAGAACAGTGTGACAAGTAGCTTATTAAACCAGGGGAAGATCCATTCTTTCAGAATGAGTTGTTCTGGACTAACGAGTACAACCGTTGGGCCGCTGTATGTAATGCTGAAGATGAATTTAAAGGGGGAATGAATTGAGAAAACACATTTTCCTTGATCCTTTTACATTTGTTATTGTACTCTAAACAGGGATGGGCCGTGTTTCAGTGTTCCTCTTTATTCGGCGTCTGATCTCCTGTATCAACTAGTTCAGGCCGGCCGAGCCCAGCTTTCATGAGCCGCAGCTGTACAACGCCATCCATCATGGATTCCACACATACCAGATGTGAGCCGGATCTGGGCCGACACTATGTTACTGTGTGGGGCCTTTACATGTCAACATGAAGGAATAAAAGGGAAACATAGCATTAGCTAGTCAGACTTGATAGCTAATTGGTTGTTGGTTTTATCAACTAGCCAGTCAAATGTGTTTAAAGGGGTGGTTGATTATGATTTCACTTTCTTAACATAAGTTAGTGTGTAATGTTGCTGTTTGAGCATAAACAACATCTGCAAAGTTACAACGCAAAACAAAGGGAGACATTTTATTTTAAAGAAATTTATTTTTAAGGACTACAACAAACGGCTGGTAGAGACTACACGAGCTTCCTCCCGGGTTAGTGACATCACAAATCCTATAATTTACATAAACCTGGGAATAAACCTCTGGGAATGTGATTTATAGATTATCAAGACAGAATATGCTAATCAATGACTAGAAGATAACTACACATCAGCTACATAAATTCATCAACTAATCATTCAGAAATGTCTTGTTGCTTCTACATGTTGTCACTTCTTCTCGAGTCTCTCCATCGTTGTCTGACTCCGGTTTGAACATAAAAGCCTAAAAGTTTTAGAAATTTTTAGTGCATGTGTGTGTGAGGTAAAAAGACACAAGCTATTGAAGCTCCGCCCCCTGTGCCGGGAGCAGCAGCTCATTTGCATTTAAAGGGACAGACACAAAAATGTATTTTTTTGCTCACCCTCAAAAAGTGACAATTTTAACATGCTATATAAAAATATCTGTGGGGTATTTTGAGCTAAAACTTCACACACACACTCTGGGGACATCAGAGACTTATTTTACATCTTGTGAAAAGGGCATTATACCACCCCTTTAAAGCATTCCTACTGCTTGCTTTCTGGGTGATATGACGATATATTTCGTGGAATTAATTTAACTTCTATATTGTTTATATAACACGTATGCATATCCGTGCAGCTTTCAGTGCTTTTTTTAGTTATGGACACATTAGCGCGATAAAAAAACATGAACGAACGAGTAATAAAGAACGGGACATGCTTGATGTTAAAAAGAGTTATTAAAAGACCACAAAACAGAACTTGAATGCAGTATTCGCACACTGACCGGCAATTTTCTGTGTGCGGTTTAATGTTTAAATAGATACAAAATTATGTGAAAATCTGAGTATTCATGTATATATAGCCAGTTTATGTCTTGAGTGAAGGTAAACCGTCGGGAGAATTGGATGTGTGAGTATATTGGATCAGTGCATTCGCTCTTAAAGTGACAGCAGCCTCATCACTCACTGGTCTAGACTGAATAACTTTAATAGCTTTAATAAATGTGACCCTGGATCACAACACCAGTCACATGTCGCACGGGTATATTTGTGGCAATAGCCAACAATACATTGTATGGGTCAAAATTATCGATTTTTCTTTTATGCCAAAAATCATTAGGATATTAAGTAAAGAACATGTTCCATGAAGATATTTTGTAAAATTCCTACCGTAAATATATAAAACATTTATTTTTGTGAGTCAATGCAGCACAATCGCGAATATAAATGCACAACTTTAAAGGCGATTTTCTCAATGTTTAGATTTTTTTGCACCCTCAGATTCCAGATTTTCTAATAGTTGTATCTCAGCCAAATATTGTCCTATCCTAAACCATACATCAATGGAAAGCTTATTTATTCAGCTGTCAGATGATGTATAAATCTCAATTTAAAAAAATTTACCCATGTGACTGGTTTTGTGATCCAGGGTCACAAATATCAGTGTGTATTTAATTTATACAGTGAAGATTATGCAGTGTTTCATTTTACATTTCATTACTTTATTCGATTTCTATATGAGTTCTTACTGTTAGGTAGACCAACCTGAAAAACAACACTCCTTATCTTTGTTCTGTTGTATTTATTTGTCCTATTGCTTGTCATTTGTTTCTTTGTATTTATATTATTACTGACTGTTTACTTGTCTTCAATAGTTGCTTGAGAAGGTTTTACTTACATTAGTTAGTCTAGTATTAGTTTTTACAGTTGTATCGAAACTGGTATTGAGAATAGTGAAATTTCACTGGTATCCAAAATGTTGGTATCGTAGCACCACGTATCTATCTATCTATCTATCTATCTATCTATCTATCTATCTATCTATCTATCTATCTATATATATATATAAAAGACTATATCATGATATTTTTGTTAGTGTGAAACTCACTCGTATTGTGATGCAAGATTTTGGTCATATCGCCCATCCCTACCAGTTTTTATTTTTATTTTAAACACATTTTCATGTATTTGTGCCCACCTCTGTGAATGAGCATTCATTGCATTTGTTGCAAAATAAATAAAATAATAATGTAACACTGTCTGTAAATCAATATTTTTTACCACTGAAATTGTATGCTGATTCAAATGCAGTAAATCCTGAGGCATTCTCAGCTATTCAGAGAAACCTGGTCCCATACAGAACAAAACTGCTGACTGATTATTCTGGATTACAGATATATAATCTATAATAGATTTCTGTAAACTGTTTTATCAGCCAACATATTTACACATCCATCAGTAATTAAATAAATAAATATCTCAACAAATATATTTTATTCATTAAAGTATATTACGACACATACAACTTTATATACAAGTGCATTATGTATGTTAAAAAATGTACATGAAATCCAAAACAATCAATTTTTTGACATTCATCCTCTTGCCTGTGCTCTTGGGAGCGAGGCATACATTCTCAGGCAATACCTGTATTAAATACCCTTGTCAATGAGGTATATCAAGATATCACAAATTTGAATTTGGAAGAGTTTACATTGACTAGCTAAAATTCAGTTTTCTAGGTCAAACCGAGTCACAGATGACAGATCATGTTTTGGCTTTACCACAATTAGTTCTTATAAAATCTGGAAGAGGTTACAAAAAAATATACTAACTGTAAAAGAGGTAAATCTATAGTGGTTGATCCACCCTAGACAGCAACATAGTGTCGGCCCAGATCCGGCCCACATGTGGTACACATGGATTCAACACGGCCGGATCTGGGCCGACACCATGTTGCTGTCTGGGACACAATGTGAAGAATACAGTACCTCAGCAATTTAGCATTAAACACTGCACTATTTATTCCCATTGACAGCCGACCTTCACATGCTATGCGCACAAGTCTAGCATGTCAAGTGGTGACACTTGAAAACAAGTTGTGTGTCCCAATTCAGAGGCTGCATCCTTCGAAGGATGCATTACACGTCCTTCTTTCCCTGGGCATTTATTATATAAATAAATGGACCACGGTTAACATATTTACAATTATGGGATATTACAACGGCAGCTGTTGAAGTTAGGTGACAAGAACAATCCTCTATAGGCTGGACCGTCCCATATAAAAACGCTCGGTCCGATCTTCACGGCCTTCGAAGGATGCAGCCTTTGAATTGAGAATATTAAGAATATTGTTCTTATTGCTGTGACTTCTGTATGTATAATGGTAATGGGTCTCGATTATGAGAGAATCGTCACAATATAGCTTTATTAAGTGTAGTCATAGTATTAGATTTGAACTCTGACATACAGTATATAACCTGTTCAATTAGAGCTGTGTAGCGTGTAGGAATCATTTTGTTTGTGATCCGATTTGACCCTAATGAAAAACTCTTAATGTTTAGTGGAGTGTCAAATAATGAGTGGAGGAACAGATGAACTTAATGCTAAGTTTGGTTTAATAGAGGAGAGTTGGGTCAAAAAAGTAAATGAACACAAGTACTTCTAGCTACACAAGCTCAGTTTCATGTCATTGTATTGTGTGTTAATCTACGGTCTTGACACATTGAGAACACAAGTATACACTATAGCAGACAGTAGATTCAAGTCTTCAGGTGAGTTTTCTCTTTTAGATCAACTTCTGTCATGGCAAATCAACACTTTGAAGACAATCTTGCTCAGAGAGTTAGATTTTATATGTTTGAAGCTACCTGAATAACATTGTACAACATAACACATAATGTTAATAACATTGTACAACATAATACATGTGGCTTAATGGCACAAGCATTGAATGTAACTCTATTGCTCTCAAGTATTGAGGTGTTACTCATGCACGACCAAGCGTTCACTTCAGTATTTGCACACTCACATAAAGTATTTTTCTCACAAAGTTCTTGGCTAGGTTCTTTGAATGACTGAATAGTCCAGATTTCTACTTTTAAAAACAAGAGTCTTTGAGATTCGTCCAAAGTGTTTGAGGCAAAACAAAGCCAAATCAATCACGCTAACGAATCAGATTGGAAATGAAAAATGGAAAAGTGTGATGTTTCATATCAAATGTAACAAGATATCCTGAATATCTAACCAGGAGTACAGTAGTGAAAGCTAAAGGAGGTCACCAGATAGAAGAAGGCCATCATATGTTTGATAAGAAAATGCCCCTGTCCTTGGAATAACAAAACACAAAGTAAAAAATAATCAAAAACTGTTTTTAAAAGTTTTACATACTGTAGGGCCATAATACTTTTAATTGAAGATAAAAAGAAACTAAATGTTAGCTGGATTGATTAAAAATATCCCACAATCATTGGAATAATCCTAGTTATCCAAAGTAATGTTGCATTTTGTGCCAAGTACAGGTTTAGATCCATATTTCTTAATGAAATTTTCTTCCAGTAGTTTTATCCTTGATCACGGCCAACTGTTGCCAAACTTACAAATAAGCATGATACAACATTTAAGGGGACAATTTCAGACATCAAAAAATTAATATTTAATATTAATGCTCTTTACTATGATTAAGGATACAAAACACATAAAAAAAAAAAAAAAGATATTTGAAATGATTTAAACTCATACGGGTCGCATATTGTAAAGACATTATTGCTGTGAGTATAAAGTGACCACAAATGAAAGATGACAATTGTACACATTCCTTAAAATTCATATTTGTTCTCATTACTTTGAAATCATTCATTGAAAGTTTCATTTTAGATGTTCACATGCTTTTTTTGTCATTGTGAACGATAAAGTGCCACATACATTTACACAGACATGGTAACAAAATACCAATGGGCGTACACTCATTGATACAGACAACATAACCTTTTTTTTTAAGTAAAGCAGTCAGTACCACTGTACATCAGTACCACAATAGCATAAATTACAAAACTTTTTCACATTCACAATAAGTCTGTTGCCTACACTTGATTGAGTGTATCGTGGGTCGCTCAGACAGTGTTACACAGCCATGAAGTCTCATCTGTATTCCTCAAAATAATTTTTTCCCCACCAGAATCAGCGATTAGCTCAACCAAAACATATTAGCTTCATAAAACATACCACACGTATACCATTGAGCAGTCTCTGTGCAAGTATCTATTTTACAACAGGTTTGAAAATATGCGTATGGTTCGTCACATATACTTCCCGAACATGAACTGCTTATTTGACACCTAATTTATAGAGGTATTTGCCGTTCACTTCAGGACAACATCGGCAAACATTCCCAGCGTTAAATATACACTGTTGGGTTTTTGAGAAATTTCCCTTTGATACTGGACCTCACGGATGCTGTATTCCCACCTGAATATAGCAACTTCTTTCCAGTCAATTAATTACAGAACATTACTCACATTTGATCCTAAATGTTAATTACTATCAAACAAGCATTTATGAGTAAGCCTAACCACTAGACTACATGGAATTCCAGAGTAACCCAAGAACTTGACACTATTGTTCTTAGCGTTTTTAATAATAGAAGCTCAATGATAACGCATGGAATTTTGGATCTAGCTGCCCCAAAAAAGCAGATACTGGCACCACAGTAAGAAGGCTTGGAAACCAAGGGAGAGTAAAAACTCTTTGCGCATGGTTGTTCCCTTTCAGTCAAATCCTTTTATACCTTCTCCTTGCTTCGCCATTCTCGGGTCATGGCTGCTGGAAAATAACAATACTTCTAACAATGCCTCCCCACGGCAAGGACTGCTTCTTGATAAGAAGCAGTAAGAATAATAAGGCTGCCCATCAAGCCATGTGGAGCGAATGTGTCCGTCATGAAGACGTCTCCCCACTGGTTTCCGTGATGTTCAAGACAGCGTCTGTAGGAATACCTGAGTCGATAGGCGAGGAAACGGTCAAGTCCGCCATGAGCGGGTGGTCAGATGCTGTAACAGAGTCCGTGCTCGTGGCACGAGGTGCCGTTGAATCCACAGTGGCATGAAGAGTTGTGCCATTACCTACAGACTCCAGTGGAGCTGGTGAAGGGGGACCAGATGCTATGGAGTTCATCGCAGGTGGAGCAACTAAGTGTAACAAGGGTGTGCCGGAATCTATGGGTGAAGAAGCTGGGATGCCATTCACTTGACCAGATGGGTCTAGTACTGGTGATAATGAGAGTTGTGTTGGGGAAGGGGCTAGAATATCAGAGACTAGGTTAACAGGAGAGTCTATTGAGGAAGAGGGAGGAATGTCATTTAAAGACTGATTGGGTGATTGTCCAGTGGATGTAGGCGATGGATCAGACAGGTTAATTGCGCAGAGAGGAATGGCGTTGTCTAATGGGGAGGATGCTGTCAGGTGTACGCTAGCGTCGCTGACAAGCGGTGGTGAAGAAGAAGAAGGACCTGACGAGTCCACTTCAACTTGGATGTTGCAATCATTAGCCCCTGGTAAGGGAATCTCCGAAGCAAGAGGAATAGCTTTATCTACAAATGTAGGAGTTTGGATTTGGGTCGATAAGGGAGAGGCATGACTGTTAAACAAAGAGGAGTCCGCAGGGGAAGAAGACAGAAGAGTTAGGACAACATCAGGAGGGGATTCTGTTTTAGACAAGTGAATAGTAATTGGCGTAGAGGTGTTAGGGATAGAGGCGAGGAGAGGATCCTCGGCAGACGACTCCGGAGTGGTTGCAGATTTGGGATACTCCTCGATGGGCTCTTGGGCAGAAGTCAAGGTCTTCATGCTGATCATCTCTACCTGACCCGTGACTTGCTGGACAGGGGCATCAATGATCAAGGCAAGATCGATGGCGGATGAGGCAGTGGAGTCCATAGTGGAAATGGCAGTGGCGGCTGCTTCGTGGAGAGGCGTGTCGCCGACCCTTGCGTACTCGCGGCTGTCGGACTTGGTCAGCAGAAGGCGTTGCTCGCCTGGCTTGCGAGGTGGCAGTAACGGTTGGCGTGTGTAACTGTCAGCATCCGCTAATGTTTCTGGTAGGGGTTGGTTGCGAGTCTCTGGCAGCAGCAAGATGCAAATGATGCAGATGAGAGTGCAGCAGGCGAAAATGATATGATGCAGAAAATAGCCTTTCTGGTTATGCAGCTCCATGATGGGGGCTGTCAGCATGCCGAAACCAGCGCTGGCCAGGACCAGGCCGAGCCCACCGCCCCTGTACAGCACACAAAAGCACAAGGTTAGCGGGATATACACCTTATTTTACCGTAAGATTGGGTGCGGTCATTTGCAAATTGAATGTGTCTGGCTTCCAGAGTCATCTCGTAAATGCTTGTCATGCTGCTTCATATTGCAAACTGGTATTTCTTGGCATATTATTTTAACTTTATCCCTGCCAGCATTTTTAAAACAAGTGACCAGTCACCACCAGCATTTTTGATCATTTTCACAAAACTTTCATGGCCCTCGGAATATTTAGTTGAGCATGCGATATATATTAAAAGAAAGATGGGGGGGGGGGATATTCTAGTGATTGCGCTGTGTCTTCATTCATTCTGTTTTTTAAATCAACACTTGAATATGGGTACGTTTCATAAAAAAGCAACATTTTGAGCAAAAAGCTGAGAAAATCGCGTTTTTGGCAAATGCGAAGTCTGGATCAGATTCAGAATGATGATCAAAACATAGATTGAGTCCATCAACACCCCCAAAGCTTCACAGTCGTGTCCTTTTCATGGGTTCGACATATCCTTGGGTAATGTTAGGGAGTTTTGATTTCTATGCTGTTGAATGTCTGATGATTGCGTTATAATTTGCATGTGCATCAGCAATCTGCTTCTTCTTCGCCTGGCTTGATCTGGAGGTACTGAATTCTTTCAGATGATGCGTAATAGCGCCCCCTACCGTATAACAGTGGAAAAACAGATTGGCGGAAAATTCTGTGAATGGCAGGGAAAGAGTTAATGTATTGTTGTAATTATAGATACTGGTATGTTGCGCAAATAGTTTCACAGTTTACTACACTGTTATTCTTGGAGTTATTTCCCTATAGCGGCTAATGAATAAGGAAGTATCGCACATTCTCAGAAAACTGCTTACTTCTGCCTTACAAGGTGGATAAAGCAGTGTAAATGTAAGTATCACCATGTGTAAAATGGAGTATCACCACATAATATTTACACAATAACTAATATAGATAAATGGCCTGCTTTAATAAATGAAATTAAATGATGCACGGAAAGTATATGGGCCCCATTAAAATCAAACAGGTATTTATCAAAACACTGGATCCTAAACATCAAAGGGCTTTATGCATTATCAGATTTTACCACCAAAGTGTTATCTAACATAACTGGAATTAAATACCCATAAAAATCCATGGGGAAATACAAATTATTACTAACCAGGAAGGTCTAAACAAGAAAGACCTCTAGCCTTTATGATTTATCCCCATAATCTTGCAAGTGGCCCATGTGGCCTGGCTTACCTAATAACAGTAGGGGTGATTTCAGCACAAAAGAAGATGCTGAGGTTGCTGACAGCGTGGGAGGAGAACATGCCAATCATGGAGAAAGCCACAGAAAAGTTGTACTTCAGCGTATCTGAGCTTTCTGTGGGCATCCAGAGAGAAGAACACAAGATGATGAGTCATTTATTGTTTTTTTTTCCTCAAAAAAGAAACATCACATATGCAACTTAATATAAAAATGATGTAAAACGATATGCATTTATGGATGTCTAGGATACGTGGATAACCTTATGTCCACTTCTTAGCATAGAGCACCATCATCTGTTTTGATGTTTAAAGGCTTTCTTGCAAATCATTTCCAGTTTAAAAAATTATGTTTTTGCTTGTTTTGTATTGGGTGATTATCTTGTTGCAATGTCAATAGTCAAATTAAGGTTCAGCTTTAGTTCTTTTTCAGCCTCACATTCTCCTCAAGTGCTTTCTGCTACAATTAGGTACATTTTAAAAAACACTTTCTTGCCTTTTTTTTATCAAAAAGTGTGTTCTGGAGAACTTTAATCATGCCTCTACACTGCTTTGGCTGATTTACTCAAGCTTTTTGACAGCGGCTGAGACAAAACATTCCTGGAAATATCTTTCAGACTGTGGTAAATGGACTATGTTTACATACACACCAAAATAACATGGTTTTAAAAGCCGTTTAAAGATGATGTTAGATTTTTTTGAGGTTGTGTATAATTGTCCTGACATAAATCTGTACACAAAGTAACTCTGGAAAATAAAAAATAAAGGACCTTTTCTGTTATTTAACATTTAGTATTATTTTTTAAAGTAGAAGATATTTAAAGAAAAAATTCTAATGAAAAAATAAAATAATTATTTTATTATTATCTTGCCACACATATTAAACTGGCATAGGTGATATCATGACAAATCATGTAAAATTTATACTTTACCAATATTCAGCTGAACACTGTACTTCCCAAACACTTCATCATGGACGGAGCACATGCAGGGGATAAACAAGAACAGCAAATGTCAAGTATACATACATTAAAGATATGCATTTGTGCTTGTAAAATGTAGTATGCTTTTGTTTTGAGCTTCTGATATATTCACAATGTTTATATGCACAGCAGAAAGCCAGTAATTGACGTGTATGTTAATGATGCACTCTTAACCTGCTTATCCTGTACATGCGGTTCCACCACAAAGCGGCTAAAGCTCCGTTACTTTAGTTGTTGGTGCTTTCAACACACATTATGCACAATCTGTAAGAACAGAGCTTATACAAGGCCTCAGAAACCCTCTTAAAGGGATAGTTCACCCAAAAATGAAAATTAGCCCATGATTTACTCTCCCTCAAGCCATCCTAGGTGTATATTAATTTCTTCTTTCAGACGAATACAATCAGAGTTATATTTAAAAAAAGTCCTGGCTCTTCCAAGCTTTATAATGGGAGTGAATGGCCGTTTCTGTTTTGAAGTCCATCAAAGTGCATCTATCCATCATAAAAGTGCATCTATCCATCATAAAAGTTTTTTAATATGATTGTATTCGTCTGAAAGAAGAAAGTCATATACACCTAGGATGGCTTGAGGATGAGTAAATCATGCGGTCATTTTTATTTTTGGGTGAACTATCCCTTTAATCTCTTCAATGGCATAAGGAAAATGGCGTTTGGCTTGTGTTTAAATGAAGGCTCAGAGCGCTGCTTTCTGCATGTGCATGTAAATGTAGTCACTGTTCCCCATGACGGTGTTTCTGTATGATTGGGTTAATGTTGCCCACACAGGGTCGGGCAGTGACTGCAGTGTGTGTGTGTGTGTGTGTGTGTGTGTGTGTTCTCTCACGGTTTAGCAGGCCCAGCTGAAGGAGAGATGCCAGGGCTGTGATGATCATGAACATGAGGAGTCCTCCACGCCGGCCCATCACCCCCACCGCAGGGCAAAGGGACACGCACGAAGCCACTGCGATGCCCGCCATGATGTAGTAGTGGGCATAGAAGTTATGAAACATGCTCGTCTGGTTTGGGACGTCCTGGTCCATCATGCTGCGTGCAAAGCAGTGGTGTATGCCATAACCCGTCAGTCTGAGAGCGGGAGAGACACCGAGGGTTAAAGGGTTAGTTCTGTCATCAGTTACTCACACTCACATCCTTCCAAACCTGTCAGACTTCCGTTCATCTTCCAAACACAAATGAATATACCTTTAATGAAATCTGAGAGGTTCTGTGCCTTCCAGGTAACTCTGAAGATCCAAAGAGGCTTAATAATCAAGCTGTGTAATTTAATCCCAGTCTTGTGAAGATGAACAGATTTAATTTAGGCTTTTATTTACATACAAACAATAATCGACACGCATACATAGAGCATGTCACATATAGTAACACGGAAGCTCAGATGTGTGTGATGTGTACAGTATATTTGTTTATATGTGAATAAAATCCTAAATTAAATGTTAATCATATAAAGTGATCGTATCTCTTCAGAAGACTTGAATTAAACCACTTGATTCATATGCATTTTGGATGACCCTTTTTGGATCTTCTAAGTTTTGGTTACCTGGACCGTCAATGGAGGAACAGAAACTTCTCAGATTTCATCAAAAATATCTTGATTTGTGTTCTGAACATGAACGGGTTTGGAACGACACGAGGATTACAGTAAATTACAGGATTTTTATTTTGGGTGAACTAGCTCTTTAATAGCGGCAGAATGTTTTTAATAATTAATAGCCATCATATTTCACACTAGACTAGATGTGTAAATGGACACAGATTGGTGCATAATAAAAATGAATTTACGAGTTGACGCAGAGCACGACTATATTCTTCCACAGGTTCCTTGTGCCGACCATCTTCACGATGCAGGTCTTCTTGGATTGCTTCGGCAGGGCTTGGTTTAGCTCTGGAACAATGTAGAAAAGAAAACATTTGTTCAAAATCTTCGAATGCTCCAATCACATATACATTTTAAAATCACTTCACGGTTAGTATTCCTGCCACTGGATGACTGAACAAACGGGTTTATATTGCTGTTCTGTTTTGACAAGGAATCTGTTTTCTTCACACTGAGACTTCACATTCTGGAGGAGGAAGATTATAGCAGTGCATAATACATCATATCATGAAAGATGATCATAAATGCATCAATCAAACACACTTAGGCTGAACAACATGGCTTTATTATATCGAGTGTGTGTGTGTGTTTGTGCAAAGACATCATGTATTATTGCACAGCTCTATATATAAAGTTGCATATATATTATATCCAACTTTATCCACAGCAATATACGATATAGAAAATCTCAACTCCCTGATTTATTTCATTGCAAAATGTAAACTATATCACCCAGCTCTAATCTGCTAAATGCAATTATCAGACATGAAGATGTTAAGATATTATAGACACGAACATGATTTTCTATAAAGCTGCTTTGAAACAATGTGTATTGTGAAAAGTGCGAAATTTGAGTGAACTTGAGAAATCATATGCAGTACAACAGTGACATTTCTCAGAATAACACGAACTCCACTCAAATACAGTATCTCACAGGACATCTGAGTGCTCTAATGTCTTGAAGTAGACATGAAACAGAAGCGATATGACCATGAACATGCATTAAGGCAGTAAATAGGATATGTTGTGATGTAATGCTGTGTTTTGGTGGTCACAGATCGTCACCATGGCTTCTCGAGTGTTTACACTGTCAGCAGCACAGCAAAGCACAAACACAACTAGCAATGTTGACTTTATATTGTGCAAGCAACTTTCACCTGCGCAGACGCCTGTCTGACGGAGACTGAGGTCTGGTGAAATGCAGAAACCGGATAGAAGTCCTGTTAGCCAAACCGGTTTTGTGTTCCACAGAAGTAGCCATTCCGGTTTCGAACAAGATGAATAAATAATGGTGAATCTTTTCTTTAGGACATTTAAATGCATTCTGAAACGGTCGAGCCGAGTTTGGTCATAGCTAGAACACTTTGGGCCACATTAATTTGTCAAGCCAACATAAAGATATTGACTGGTGCGATTGAGCATCACACAAACTTAGCCATGCATTCATAAACATGGTTCTGAGCCATGATCTCATACAGTAATGCCTTTTCATCAGCAAATTCTTCATTCCCTCAATCCTCCTCTGTAAGATTTTACCCTCCCAAAATTATGCATAGAATAATTGCTGTTCATTGCAAAACATTCGGGAACATAAGACATAAAATGGTCTTTATAAAACGGAAACGGAAAAAGTTCTGGTCCTTGATTCTGATTGGTTGAGCCAAGTTTGAAGTTGTTGTAAATTACTCTGCAAACATACACCTGTGACCTCATTACATCAGTACTACTTTATACAGTATTAGAATTATTATAACTGTTTAATAAAAGCAATCATTGCTTTATTCTAGCTTTTTATCTTTCTTTGAATAGAGTAAAATATTTGAAAATAGTGTATTAAAATTAAATATTAGGCCAACAACCTAGTTATTCTTAATATCCACTACCGTTCGATTTATCGGTTATCGGCCAGGGTGGTCCAATCTCGTTATCATTATCGGTAAAATCCACAATCAGTCGATTAATCGGTTATCGGCCAGCGTGGCCTAACCAAGTTATCGTTATCGGTTAAATCCACTGTCCTGTCGATTAATTGGTTATCGGAAAGCGTGGTCCAACCTAGTAATCGCTATCGGTTAAATCCACAACCGGTCAATTAATTGGTTAATGGCCAGCGTGGTCCAACCTAGTTGTCTTTATCTGTAAAGTCCACAATCAGTCGATTAATCGGTTATCGGCTAGCGTGGCCTAACCTAGTAATCGTTATCAGTTAAATCCACTGTCTGTCAATTAATCGGTTATCGGCCATCGTGGTCCAACCTAGTAATCGTTATCGGTTAAATCCACAACCGGTCAATTAATCGGTTATCGGCCAGCGTGGTCCAACCTAGTATCATTATCGTAAAATCCACAATCGGTCAATTAACTGTTTATCGGCCAGTGTGGTCCAACTTAGTTACCTGTATCGGTAAAATCCTACTATCGGTCGATTAATCGGTTATCGGCAGTGTGGTCCAACCTAGTTATCGGTAAAATCCACTATCGGTTGATTGTTTCTATGCTAACAGCGAGTTTTTTGACCTGTTAATAGCAGAATGTGGACAGTGTACTAGTGATTGGCTTGCTTTCAGCCATTTTACAATTTTTCCGATTTAGTTCAGTTCTAAGTATATATTTTGTTAAGTTATATATACATACATACATACATACATACATACATATATATATATATATATATATATATATATATATATATATATATATATATTTTGCAATATTTTCTTCATATCTTGCTTAGTTCAAATGTATATCTTAGCTTGAAACAGGTGGCTATTATATTATAGCTTTATTATAGCTAGTTATTGAATATATTTTGCACATTATAAACACAGCCCATCATCTGTATTGTCACTGGTTGTGTACCTGTCATGATTTCATTGGCATCATGCTCTAGATCGATGCCGTTCTTCTTGGCGACGCGCTCCACGATCCATTTGGAGCGGCTGTACTGCTGAGTCGCAAGCAGCCAGCGCACAGATTCTGGGAAAATCCTGGAACATGAAGGATATACTTTACTATATTATGATCACAATATATTAAACTACAGGCACTAACCTAATCTAATCTGGACTACACACTTCATCACTGAAAGAAGTAAAGCATGAAGTGGTTCCATGTGTCATATGATGATAAATATCGTCTCTGGTAACACTTTACAATAAGGTCTCATTTGTTGACATTAACTAACATGAACAAACAATGAGCAAAATATTTAAAGCAGTTATTAGTCATTGTTTACGTTAGTAAAAAAACCTAATTGCTCATTGTTTGTTAACATTCACAATGTCTTAACTAATGTATCCCAATTAATTAAATGTAAAAGTTTTTATACAAAGAAATTGTATTCTATACAGTATGCGATGAGTCTCCAGTCATTATCATGTTTCAGTCATTTTGCTAACATGATTCAACACATTGCTAAAATGTTTTATCGTGCTTCTTGTGTGTGAAAAAATGACTGTTATAGTTTGAAGTACTTTATTTTTAGGCTTTTAACTGTGAAGCAAAGCCCCGTTTTCAGCAGTCATTCCTCCAGACTGCTAAAGGAACACTGTGTTATATAATCCTTCTAATGTGCTAATTTGGTTCTTAAGAAACCTTTCTTTTGAAACGTATTTGAAAACGAAAGAGCTGCTTAATGAAGTGTGGAAACAGCAGTGCACTGATGTGTTTGCTGCTCGCTTCAGTTGCTGCAGTATTGCTCTAAACTTTCATTGTGAACTCAAACACAATTAAAATAAACAGTGAGATGTTGGTTGTAAGAATGGCAGCGGCACTCACCAGATGTAGGACAGCATGAGTAAGAGGGGGCAGATTATAACGACTTGTAAAATCTGCCAATCCCGACAGAGGGCGGCCAGTCCTGGCATGAGGAGCTGACCCGCCAACACCATGAAGTTCGCCACCATGGTCATGGAGAAACGCCAGCCCGGCAGACACAGCTCAATCCCTGCAGACCCAAAACACACCATCACATCACCACAACTCAAACTAAAGCCAGTTTAAAACGACTTGAGGCACATTGCAAATACGATTTCAACATAACATGACTGTATTTAAGCTTCTAAAGAACGTTTAAGCCACATTGACTTGCAAGCTTTTTCTGTAAAAGGTTCAAAAACACTGTTTCAGAGAGTTTTATTCACTTATGGTTAGGGATGCACGATATATCTGCCACCATATCGGTATCGGCCGATATATGTTCATTTGTAATGTTATCGATATCAGCCCAATAAGAACATTTGGCCAATACATTAAAGCCGATGAATAATGGATTATTTCCTTCAGATGAGCACTGTTCAACATGATGGTTTTGAATTGATTGAAATATGATTTGAATCACTTCAAAAAAGGAAAATACAGTAAAGTGCAACATGTGCAGCACAAGTCTGTCATATCGGTTACATTAAATTATAATGAGAACATAATAATCGTGTGTTTGGGACATGGCTTTTAATGCTGAGACCTTTGATTTTGTAATCAGACTCTCAAAAATGTTATAAAAATTTGAATTTAGATTTATCGGCCAATATATATTGGTTATCGGCTTTCAAATATACAGAGTTATCGGTTATCGGTATCGGCCAAAATGTTCAGATCGGTGCATCCCTAAAAAAAAAAAATGGTGGTTTAGAAATACAAATTAGAGCCACCAAATTATTAACAGTAATGGCACATTTTAAAAATTGTTTCTTCCTTTGGTGACAGAAAAGGTTGAAATGTTTTGAATAATAATCCTTCTATCCCATCTTTCTGTCCCAACAGTGGAATCTAGTGTGTGACTCCACCTGGATTAATATATCTGGGCCAATATATCGGCGTTGAAATATAAAGAATTATCGGTTATCGGTATTGGCAAAAATGTTCATATCGGTGCATCCCTAGTTATGGGACTTTTAAAACACTGTAATTCTTGTAATTCTTCAAAGGCTTCTGCCCTGTCATCTGTGCACAGTGATCTCAAATGCTCATTAGTATTCATAGTGCAGAAGCACACGGTAGACAACAAGGCTGGACTTCAATGACAGACCAATACTGCAATATAAAATGATGGCAAACTCACAGAACATGCATCAGCCCCTGACATGGGCCAACAGCTTTTTCAGAAAATACTGCAACTCAGTGACTGCACAATCCCTCAGAAGAGCCTGGAATTTCAATGAGGAGCAACCAAAGGATTCTCTGTGCTCAAAAGAGCTCGAGCTGAAATAGTGCTCACGATGTTCACAGGCAAAACACTTTCTTTCTCAGATAAACTGTAGATCATTGGATTACTACAACATCCTCCTAACTCAGAATAGTGTCCTATCTGTTCTATTTCACTTAGTATATATAACTTTTTCAAATATTAAGTCAAGTTTGTGTAATGCAACCCCAGCAGGACAATAACCCTCAAGGTAAATGTATGTTTGAGCCGTTTTAACTGAAAACATATCTTAAAGTCCCCCTGTGGTGAAAATCCAGCTTTTAATGTTGTTTATATGTCTATGTGGTGTTTTTAATATGCTTTAAGACAAAGCATGTGTAAATTCATAAGTCGACAGCATTGCTGAGTGTTTTCTCCTTAAAACTGCAGTGAACCAAAGACAGTCTCAAAAACACGCTTTGAAATCGCTGGTGTTTCTGACGTCACAAACTACCTTGTAACCAATCAGATCAACGTGTGATCGTCAACCAGTGGATCTCTGAGCTGAGTGAGTGAGTGGAGGCGGGGCTCATTTGCATATTCATAGAACCACGCATACTAAATAAGGCAAGGGTGTAGAGTTACATTCAAGATATTTTAAGACATGAAGAATTTATTTATTTTTGGTGAGTTTTAAGGGATACAATTTTCATTGTTTTGTCTTGAGATGAACACGCTTAAAAAAGCTACTTAAACATCCTAAAAGGCCTAATCCTGACTTAATCCTGGCTTAATCTAAGCCCCGCCTGTGAACCCAGACCATAATGTCATACACTTACGCCACACTTAAAAATAGCATTGCATTAGTCACAAAATATCAACCAAATTGTCATATTTTGAATAAAGTTAGCACAAGGACATTTTTTTAAGACAAAATTTCACAAAAAAGTTTGAAATAATATTTAAAAAAGCTAAAGATATATTTTAACAAGAGTACATATAACACAGTGTGCCTATTAAATATTTCAGAATTATACAACGGGGTGATTGAATGCTTGATTCTGATTGGCTGACACATTTTCAGTAAACGCATAGCTACAGTAGTTCCAGGCAGGTCTTGACTGCATTAGTTTCATATCACTTCACCAAAACCCACAACGACACCGACCAAGCAAATAGAAATATAGAATAGGAAAAAAAAACTACAAACTATATCCATGTTTTCCCCATGAAATTACTTTTTATATCTATGGAAAGCAAAGCACGTTCTGTTTCTTCCGCTCTCTCTTTCATACAAACACACACATACACGTCACGTCACCTTCATTTCTATAATGAAAAGCTACATGACATTTTTGAGTATGGATGTGTAACGTCACTGTTTTTGAAGCAGTTAAACTTACAGCTGGCGAACACAGCTGAGAGACGCACACACTCGGGTAACTGCATTAGTCTGCATATCAGTGGCGTAATACAGAGAGGTTTAGTTACTGTTGATGAGTTGAAATTTTAATGTTATGACAGTTTTTGACAACTGAGAATCTCTTGCACATGCAAACACTTCATTTAAAACAATTTACCCTCGCGTACACGTAAAAAGTGAAGTATACTTTGGCCTTGAGTCAATGAATCGTGCTTTCAAGACAAGACTAATTTTTTAATAATGTGTCTAATGTACGTAACCTTGCTTAGTGTTTTAAAGAGTTTGTTGTGCTATTTCAGACTGAGTGTAAAGCAGATAATGTGCTTGCAGTTTTGCAAATTTGGTAAGAAGATTATGAGCACGAGTGAATGCTTTCACTGAGTTTGCCTCAACTTTCAGTGTGGAACCAAACCTGTTATGGTCATCTCTATTCCCAGCCAATATCTGTCAAACTGATGAACACGGTTAAATAACTATCTACTCTAATTTATAAACATCTAAAACTCTTCCCACAAAACTGCAGTTTATTTGAGAGTGAAGGGAGCTTTCTGATGAAACAAGTAGACAATGCAGACATTTCTAAATTTACTAAATTGTGAGTACTGCTTATGGATTGCAGAAGTGAGTATGATTATGAATATAATATGTAAGTACAATATATAAATTGAGGGTATGGTTTATGAAATTGTTGCTAAAATGGGAGAAGTTTTAAAATGTGTGAGTGTGGTTTATGAACTGACAGTACAGATTACTAAAATGGTAAAAATAAATGATATGCTTAATATAAGTTTGTTTGCCACCCCAATGCGGGGTTAACAGAGCAAAAGCAGGGTTTCATAGCCCTGTACTATACTAAAAACTGTCACATATCTGCCTCTATATCACAAGTGTGAGACGCTCCTTTACCTGGGGTTAAAGTGAGGTTTAGAACGGGGTTAAGAAACTGTAGTGTTCTGTTCAAAACTCTAGTAATCTGCTTCGTTCTCTTCGTTCTCTTCATACTGAGGCAGCTGCCGGCTAAAGCCCTGTTTACAGCTGCTGTAAAGATGCGTTTGGTCGATCGGATCACAGGTGGACACAATAATACCGGTGTAAACGGGTCTAAGGCGTTTAGAGCTTGTCCAGTTTCCACCGCTTCCAGATCTAGCTGAAACACATTCGACCGGATTGCTTTCGTAGTGTAAACGCTCATGTGATCGAATGTGTTCAACAGCCAGTAAAGACTGTCTCCTCTCCGTCTACTGATCTAATGCATAAACATTATGGGAAGAGCTCGAGCCAGACGGGGTTTAAACTGTCGGCTGAAGACCCAAGTTTGGTTTGAAGAGGAAAAACATACCAGACACAATGTTTTCTCATCATTCCTGATCTCTAACACACACACACAGCGTTGGGCTGGTCTTGAGACTATCAGAGCAGAAACTCTCTGTGTGTTTTCTCCATCTCCGGTTGCGTTCATTTGTAAATTGAACACACACACACACACACACACACAACACTGTACAACCTCTGCCGCCTGCATGTGTGTGTGTGTGTGTGTTAGTGTTGTGCACATACAGACAGTAGCCTAATGATAACCCCTTTCATGCTCTTCCCAATATTAGGAAAATTGCTTTTGTAAATGTTTTTGCTTTTGTTAAATAAAATTGTATGTTCCATTGCTTTTGAAGGATAGAACTGGAAGAAAACAATGTTGAGGAGAGATGCCCTGATATGATTGTAAAGCGCTTTGGTGTACAGTAGGACATATGAAAGTAATAATATTATAAATGCCTCATTCTATTCATTCTATAGAACTGGAAGAAAACGGTAAGATATGCATGCTTTATTTTTTAAAATGTTTTTTCAGTGCCATGTTGAGTCAGACAAGTTTCCATTAAAAATATAGAAACATCCTAAAATATGTTTACCTTACAGGCAAAATAGCAAAAAATTGATTTGCTTGAAGCTATTAAAAGTAGCCTATTATTTGGCCTGAGGAAAAGGTTGAGAATAACTCTTCTCTGAAAACTATCTCGGACATGTATTTTATACAATTTTGATTGATTTATTCTGAATCAAGGCAAGGATACTAAATGATTTTTAGTAATGTAATGTGACGGCTCATAGTCCATATCTCATATTTTTTCGTAATGTCTTGTACTGTTATGTTAAATGATATGCAGATGAGGATATGCACAGTAAAACGAGGCGTTGTAAGCTCATGGTTATTTCGGGGTTGCGCACAATCTTCCTCTGACTGGGGTTTATAAAGGGAATTTTGCGCAGGTTCTGGCTTTTGTTAGTACACACACTTTAGGATGAAATCGACTGCAGGTTTAATACATGAAGCTGCTGGTGTGAACGGGAATGTGTTTGCCTCGTCTCCTTGTGATCCGCTCGACCAAAACGCATCTCAGTACCAGGAGTAAACAGGGCCGAGTCAGCATCTCATCTGGAACTGAACCTCGCTCTCTTGCTTTTGGAAAAACCTTCATGCCTCATTTCTTAAAAAGCCTCCAGTACGGCAGCTCACCAGCTTCTGGAGCGAAGCCCGAAAGAGAGAACCTTGATCTCCTTAACCATCTGATCCAAATCCCTCACGACCCAACAGCTCAGCTGCTCGTGAACACACACACACACACACACACACACACACACACTTAATTAGCTGTCTAAATGAGGACATTCCATAGACGTAATGTTTTTTACTGTACAAACTGTATATTCTGTCCTCTTACACTAACCCTACCCCTAAACCTACCCATCACACACACACACACAGACAGTATTTGATATTCTTGATGTTGCTCTGCTGCACTCCTTTATCTATAACCTGATATGTTGTTTAGATGACAAGTTTAAAACTTGCAATGACTGACATAAATATCATATTATGCAAAGCAAACATTTTATGACGTTTAGAAAATATGCTTTCATTTACACATGTAATTCATAACTGAATGTGACGACACAAGGAAGGTTTTGCATTTTCAATTCCACATATTAGACATACGAATAACAGTAAATGTCTGCATATTTTATATTAAAATTATATTTGCAAATACTTTTTAATTTTTACTTCACAACTACAATTAGACCGAGAACTCTTAAATCCTTATTAGATTAATTTAAATAAACTGTTCAAGACTGATTATGATGAGTACGAATGCCTCTGTGAGGACTGTCCTCCTGTGGAGCGCCAGCAGGGGGCGCCGTGAGGGATCTGGGTTGTTTGTCTGGCCCGAGGCTGACACTATGACCTTCCCCTGAGTCACATGAGTCACTCATGGCTTCATGCCATTATGTCAAATATTCAAATACACTCCCTCCCGACAGGACCGCTGGCTCTCTGTGTCATGAGGGCGAGTTCACGATAACAGAGATCACGATAGGATGAGTCTCCTGCAGCACAGACAGGTGGAGATCAGGGCTAGCGCTGCATTCAAGTGGGACTGACTGATCAAATGTATATCTTGAATGCAATGCCATGTTACTGTGAAGCTGGTGGCATCTGTGAGTTTATTATTTATTTCTGATGATTAAACGCCATATCAGCAGCGATGCCTATATTCATGGAATGCAATCAACAGTATTTAAATCTTTAAAAATAATTATGATTTCAATCAATTCCAAACATTGTTTACAATAATAAAAAAAATAATAATAAAAAAAATCAATAAAAAAAAAAAATCAATATACAAAATCAGACATATACCAATAGTAACAACAGTAATAATAACATTTACATGGAATCTTTCAATTTAATATTTGTCGGAAATTCAAAAATTATTCCAGGAGAAACCTTTTTAAAAATGTCCATTAATATATTTTCTGAATAAAAACGTTGTCTAATATCATTTAAAAAAGGACAGTCTATTAAAATATGTATTTCTGGGTCTATCATACACATAGAGACAGAACAGAGAGAAAGGTTTGAGAGTAATAGTGGGAAACACACAGTGTTACACCTGGGCCTGCTGGAGGAGTGCAGGTGGCGTGGGTCAAAGGTCACAGATAAACAGCTGTAGATTGAGCTCTGAAGAACACAGTCTCAGCACAACAGCTGAACTTTACTCCGGTCAGCATGCAGAACACTGACTGCACATCTCTGAGATTACAGGAGAGCTCAAGATTCGATAGCAAGAAAACAAACACAGAAGGAATGAAACACATTTTTAACATGGAAAATAAAGCAAAATGCAAAGTCTTTTAATTGGATTGGACATGTTTCATTTGTAGATTTTACTGTATATCAGTTTGTTTTTATAAATGACTCGCAGTATTTCACTTTACAATAAGGTACATTAGTTAACATTAGTAAATGTATTAACTAACATGAACTAACAATGAGCAATACATCTGCAACAGTCTTTATTCATCTTTGCTAATGTTAGTTAATAAAAATCCAGCATTATTGCATTCATTATTTGTTCATGTTAGTTCACAGTGCATTAACTAATGTTAACAAATATAACCTTTGATTTTAATAACGTATTAGTAAATGTTGAAATTAATATTAACTAAGATTAATTAATGCTGTAGAAGTATTGTTCATCTTAGTTCATGTTTACTAAGGTTGTTAACTAATGTTAACTAATGAACCTTATTGTAAAGTGTTACCAGTTTCTTTCTAAAACCTGTGCGTTTCTTTCTTCTGCTGAGCAAAAAAGAGAAGACATTTTGAAGATTGTGTGTAACCAAACGGTTTCTAGTCCCCACTGACTTCCATAGTATTTTTATTTTCAAACTATGGAAGTCAATGGGGACCAGAAACCAAGACATGTTTCCAAAAGGGGCCCGTTCATTTCCAAGTAGGATTTTTAGCTTTCTCATGGAAGTCTAGTGTTGTGTCTGAAATGTATTTTCACTAAAGGGACATGACATGCGAGTTCATCTACAGCAACAACCAGCCTTGAAATCTGGATGTCTTCAAAGGGCATGGACACGATTATTTCACTGAGCGTCAGTCTTGGCTAATCTGACCCCATAATGACCCTCACCATAGTGCTGTTATCTGGGCCAGCTCATTATCTTAGGACACTGGATGTACATTGAAAGGTCTCTAACCATGGACACACAAAGCAACATGATTAAATGAGTGAACTCATTAGCAATTTAACACTTCAGTGTGTGGGAAACATAGCCAGGCGTCGTCTCCTGGGATATCACGGATCATAGGCATTGGGATTTCCATTTTATTACCTTTTTAATGACTATGATATTTACGCATATAAGAGGTTACTCTTCAAGAAATGTGACCCTGGATCACAAAACCAGTCACATGTTGCACGGGTATATCTGTGGCAATAGCCAACAAAACATTGTACGGGTCAAAATTATAGATTTTTCTTTTATGCCAAAAATCATTAGGATATTAAGTAAAGATCATGTTCCATGAAGATATTTTGTAAATTCCCCACCTTAAATATATAAAACATTTATTTTTGTGAATGGATGCAGCACTATCGCCAATAGAAAACTTTAAAGGAGATTTTCTCAATATTTTGATTTTTCTGCACCCTCAGTTTCCAGATTTTCAATAGTTGTATCTCGGCCAAATATTGTCCTATCCTAACAAACCACACATCAATGGAAAGATTATGTATTCAGCTTTCAGATGATGTATAAATCTCAATTTTAAAAAAATTGATAAATGAAAACTGATAAATGCTGCCTTCGGAGGACACGTTTCAAGGCCGTGAGGCATCAAGGCACGTCCAAATGCAATGTTAGTTTCTGAGACCCCTTCATCTGATAGATTTTTGAAGGCAGCACAGATGTATCCTTCACTGCCTTTGATATCCCACAATCCTCTGCTTTCCATTCTGTGACAGTTGAGCTAGAAAAATAAAGACGGCGTCTGAAAGTTGCGGCTGGTCGTCAGTTTGTGTGTAAATGTACATTTTTGATCAACGTTTTCCACTTATGATGTCATTTCTAGTGAGAGATTACTATTGTAGTCATTAAATATTCACTTTTCACCAAAGCTCGCTCTATTTTGCTGTAGATCATTAAACCGTTACAGGGCAAGTCACGGCCTACATTTCCAGATGCAGCCAAAGGATAACAAGGCACAAGTGAAACTGATAACACAAGAATATCAAAACAAGTATCTTATAAGATTTGAAGAGCGGATTCCAGACGCTCAACAACAGACCAAAACTCCAGTTGGGTGGTGGCATGGAGGTGTAACAGGGCTAGGGGTCCTGGAGGTGGAAGTGGGTAAACCACCACTGGATACCACCAATGTGGAGCAGAAGACCACCACAGCAGAGCAGATAGGACTGAAGACAGTCCAAAAGTGGCCTCTATGCCGTAACAGGCAGCACATCACGTTCACTGATGGCCTCCTTAGCCATAACAGGGAGCACGGATAGTCCAAAACAACCTCCATGGCCATGACAAGATGGGCAGAGGATTCAGAAACTACCTCTTTGGATGTAATAGGGTCGGTAAAGAGTTCAAAGACGGTCTTCTCGGTCGTATCCAGCAGGCAGAGGTTTCAGGGATGAGTTCCTTGGCTGAGACAGGACAGGTCAAGAGTTCAGAGATGGCCTCCTTGAAATACCATTAATTACAAGTTCGATCCCGTCTCCCACCTCACTTTCCGTCTAACTACTGTCCTATCCTAATAAAAGGCAAAAACGCCCAAAATAAATCTTTTAAACAACAAAGTTTGTGTTTGTTCGTGTCATTGTTTTCTTAATTATGCTCAACATGCTGCCAGTCAGGGCACCTAATCAACTAATCAATACATGGACTAACAATGTTTACTTGAGTTGAATATTAATATATATTGCATGAAGAAAGCGTAGTCAAGTTGAATATATGCTAGTGTAGCTTGTGCAATACTTATATAGATATAAGATTACGTGGATACCATGCAATGAAGCTCGCCAATTACGTTTACTTGCTGTTTGAGGCATCCAATAGCCACATAGAGGCGGCTCGTGACCTCCTCGCACTCGCTCGTCATATCATTAAAAGAAGAGTGGCGATCTTAGCTAGATTTTTACTTTTATTTCAGCTTGAAATACGTAGCCATGATTTAACCAATGCAATACGGTCAACAGGAAGTTGGCTCCCGCTATTCGCCCCTTCCAACACTAGCTCAAACAATAAAGGATAAAAAAAGAAACCGGAAGTGATCACCTGTGACAGTGAATAACCAATAAGACATTTCAAAGAATTATTGCTCCTACACTTGCGTTTCTGGAAGATATAATGCCCTTTGAAACATAGTATTCTAAAGAGAAAGTGAAAATGAGGATGAAAATTATAATTTTTTATAAATATTTTAACGTTTTTGGCACAAAATTTCTGGCAAATAAAAACACCTACTATTACAAAGGCATTGTTATGAATAAAAAGGAAGGTTACCAAGCCAAGTCTTCATGACTCACTTCATGATATTCAAGCAGTGCATCATTATTTGACTGTGGTGTGAAAACACAGAACAGAACATGTTATTGTCCAGGACAGATCGACCGCCTGCGAGACATGAACCCCAGTCTCCTTTGTTAAGTTGATTCATGGCTGCACTGACCTTAATTATTTCCACCTGTCCTTGTTCCTCCTTTACACTCTCATCTTGTTCTCAGTTATTTGGTAAATCGTTCCCTAAGTTGGTCCGTCTCCAGCCTGTTCCAGTCAGTCTAGCCTAGTCTGGTTTCAGTCAGGTTTGTATTGACCTTTTGTATTCTGTAGATTGACTCTCTAGTCCTGTCTAGTCTAGTTCTTGCCTAGTTCTGTTCTGTTCCTGTTTTTTGACAAGTCATTGTTCAATTGCAAACATAATCATTTGCAGAAAAACAAAGCCTTTAACACCAAGCAGAAGCCTCTGCAAGCGGGTTGCTTTGGCAGTGGGCGGGACTAATGTGAATGCTGTAATCCCATTGGCTATTGCTCACCTTTCACTGTTTATGCTTGATTTCAGCAAATTACTTCAGGAAAATAAGACTGATATTGGCCAACATTATCAAATGACCCTGCCCTGCTTGCACATCACAATTTTCCAAATATTAATACAGTTAACATTGCAAAGGTACTGATACCCTAATTTAGAAATCAAGACAATAATCGGAATCACAAAATGCTTGAAACGACTGATCAATCAGTAATAGCAAATAGCCGACTCTGCACATTAAACAAATAATAACAAAGGTTGTTGAGAGAAACTGCTGTGTCCTCTGCCTACTCACCACAGACTGTTTTTCATCTGTATCTACACAACCTTGTCCTGTCTCCTGCCAGTGGCATCAGGCTCAAGGGTTGGGCTTAGCAGGGAAGAAATTTACATAGCAACCACAATTCTCCCCTTCACATCCCACATTTAAATAAGAATATTATATGATGCCAGAAGGTGATTATCAGTGACAAATTAGGATATGCTCATAACATAAAACTATCATATGACTTCAGAAGAACTGCTATGATATTTTATGGTGATTTTTGGACTTTGGCTGCCCCTGGTCCTTTCTGTTGAACTGAAAGGGCCAAACATGAATGTTTTACTTTGAAGAAAAGTCATTTGAGTGTTGAATGTCGTAAGGGCAAGTAATGAAAAATAGGATATTTAAAAGTAGCATGAAAAACATGGAATGCCTAAAGTTATTGCATTTCATTGTGTGCCAGAACAGCATATCAAAATAACAATAATAGTTATGTGGTGTTGCACAGGTCACTTGTTATGCACACTGTAAAAGGGATCTTTTCGAAGTTTGCAGTATAATACAACACTATTTTAGTTTTTTCCACGAATATTTTACTTTTCATTCAATGTTTTACTCGCAGTTTCTTTGTAATTGTTTGTGAAATTTAATAGCAATTTCTGAGTAAAAAATTGTTTCAATACCCTTTTTTTATTGTATAATGCATTATCACCCATTAAAACGTCTGAAGCACGCCAATAGTCCAGGCTGGGTCTATTTTTGAGAGTGCTTTCAGGGTAGATGGAGTCGAGCAAATTACTATGACAAGTAAACTGAAAGGCCACCGTACTCACTTTTACAACACAGAGTCATCAGACAGTCAGGTGAGGCATTGGTTCAAACCCTATTACTACAACGACAGAGTTCATCTAAAGAGGATTATCACTCATCAGAACATGTCTGCACTGTTAAGCATGCAGAAGGTCACCTTTACTCTACGCGTAATCCATCTGAATGAATATAACCAACTGAGAAGACAGTGCAATAGAGTAGAGAGCCCCTAATTGACCTTTGTGTCTCATGGGAAGACCTTTATGAGAGAGCCACAAATCATATATATTGAGTAAAAAACTGTCTAGAACAAAGAAATCTATAAGGCCAACAGCCAAACAAACAACAGATTTACACACAATTCACTGATAACTTAGTACTAACTAATACTAACAAAGAAGAGATCGTATTTCAAACTAAAGTCATTAGTGACATTTAATAATCTCAATCCATCACAGTCCAGTTCGCAAACAACATCCTTTGCCTTTCCTCTAGAGCAACAATGAGTTTCTGATGAAGGAATGAAAATCTTCATTCAATACAATCAGTTGAACCTGATCATGTGACTTCCACAAAGCAGGAGCTCTTTCTCCATCCATGCGCCCAATGTTTTGATGCTTTTCCGTGGCTCCCAAACCATTGAACCACATTGTGAAAAGTCATCAGGGTATTTGTCACAGTAGAAAGATAAAGAAACAGAGTTAAGCTAAAAACACTAAAAACTATTGTAATGTTTTCAAATGCCAATATCTATGACAGGTGTATGAATGCTAAATGTAACTATAAATTTGAACTGTATCCATATCTGTTGTTAATGTCAATGTAGTGCAATATGTGTATTATTGTGTATATTTAATGTGAATGTGTATATATATTTTTGATTTGTTTTGCAGTTGTGAGCAATGCAAGTAATGCCCTCTGCTTGAAAAAGATTACTACATGAATATTGCAGATAAATGAAGAATGATGTCGTCTGAAGCCCAGCTCTTAATAAAGCAGTTTAATCTAAAGCTGATGATACACAGGGCAACTTTTTGGGCAACGTTGCCGTCACGGGCAACCAGATGAGACACAGGGCCCACGACCGATCTAAATGATCCAGATAGAAATGTATTGCCCATTTTCAATGGGAAAGTGCCCAGCAACATTGCTCAAAAAGTTGCCCTGTGTATCATCACCTAATGGCGCGTTTCCACCGAGCGGTACGGTACGGTACGGTACGGGTCGGTACCCTTTTATTTGCGTTTCCACTGCCAAAAGTTGAGAATGGTACCAAAAAGCCGAACCGTACCGTACCACTTTTTGGGTACCCTTCCGTTGGGGTACCTAGCACAGTGGTACGGTACTAAAAGGTGGAGCTAGACTCACTGCAGGACGTTGATTGGTTGACAGAGAATCGTCACTTGCGCGTGCTACGAGGGGAATGACAACATAAGAAGCGCCATTTTTTTATATACAGTTTAATATAATATACTGTTACTGTGTCACGAAATGTAATTTTAAGAGTTTTTCAGGCGAGAATGTAGTTGTTTAAAGCTCTAATCTGTGGTTTATTTATAAAGATGATTTGTTTTTCCCCGGTTGTGAGATCCATGCGATCAGCGGGCGCTCGGCGCTCATGTTTCCCGGCTGGATGAGCCTTTCCTCGGCTAAGTTAGTTCTTCTGACGTTCGCCGATGACTCCGACGGTAGTGGTTAAACATGAGATATAATTCGTCTTGTGCAGACCTAACGGGCGATCTTTGGTCTCGTGAATATATAATGCGTTCCCTGTCAATCGTTTTGACTGAGGGCTAAGTTTAGTTTCATATTATAGGCTATTTGTATTTAACTTTACTGTTGTAATGTTAGACTAGCGCAGCATTTGGACATTTGACTGAATTGTTTGCTTTATTTCTTATTGTATAGCTTCTTGTACCTTTTACTTAAACTTTTATATTGGCTATTATTGATAAAACTGAAATTTTACAAAAAGAAATATGGTTTCTTGTCATTTTCTTTTTACAAGATTATCACTGATGTTTATTGCAACATTTGTACAAATGCATATATTGCCTGTAATGTGTAATTTTTTTTATTATTTAAACGAAAAGAGGTAACGTTAGGGTTGTGTTTTAAATCGTTTTGTTATAAATAGAATAACGTATAACGTGCAGTGAATAATCAATATGCGTTGCGCATGAACCACATTTGTGTCCCTATAATGTTTAATTTATTTAAATGAAAACGAAAAGAGGCAGAGTAGTGTTTTATAACATATTTCGTTTTATTGTTGCTTAAATTTGTACATACAGAGTAACAGAGATAACCGGAGTAGCAGAGCGAGCTGAGTGACGCTTTTAAGAACGCGCTGTACCATTTGCATGTAGGAGTCGCACATGGCAAGTACAAACTTTGCGTACTTAATATTGAGAAAAGCCTAATGTCGGCGCTTGTCTTCTTGTGACAAACATGTCGAGGAGCAAGAACAAGATCTGCTGTATGTCATCCATTGTAGTTTACTATGTTCTTCTTCGCGCGAAAATTACGTCGATCGAAACACCACGCCTATCAAGTAAGGGTACTGTTGGCAGTGGAAACGCTAGCCAGATCATGGTTAACAGACCCGAACCGTACCGTACTGTACCGTACCGTACTGTACTGCTCAGTGGAAACGAGCCATAAGAGCAGCATGACGGAGTGTGTTACTCACTCAGTGCGTAGAGGGACAGTGTGATCCCTGCCAAGCAAAACCCCTCGAAGAAGCGCAGGGTGCTGAACATCGGGACGTTCACAGAGAAGGCCACTGTCATGCCGAAAACTAACATGAAGAAGACGGACAGGATCAGGACCGGGTGCCTTCCAAACCTGAGTGGTAGAAAAGGCAAAATGAAGCATTTCATCAAAAAGCCATTTTGCTGAATGGTGTATACCGAGTGGTTCAACTGGTTTTGCTTCAGGAACCAGAATTTATATTAGATCATATCATATGGCATTAAGTGATTCAGCACAGTAGCTTTGTTTATTGTACAAAAGCAAGCAATCATTAGGGGCATGCCACTCAAAAATGATTTATTCACGCTGGTGATGTGCTAATGTTGTATTCTGGATTGGCAACCATATTTAAATGCAGGACTGTGAAATTCATGATGTTGATGTATTACAATATTGCCTTCTAGTCCACTTTGAGCAGTTTAGAGCTGGATTAGAGCAGTTTAGAGCTGGATATTGTACATTTGGCTATGATATAAACAATCACCCAGTTGAGATTTGCAATGTAATAAATATCGCTTAGTGTGATTATACTGTGACTTTTGAGCTTGGAAACTTTTTAAAAACTTTGTTTCATAATAGAAGGGACATGTAAAGTCAAAGAGATCAAGCGTAATCACCTATACAGTGCGATTTATATAAACTTTTTATTCAAATAACTGACATAAATGATCAATTCTGCAGTTCTTACTGTCTTTACAAACTCTAATTAATATGGAAAAGACTTTTATTGCTCACAGAAGTGGGCAGTAATTCATTACATTTACTTAAGTAATGTTTTGCTAAACAATACTTTATAAAAACGCACTTTAAGTGGGTACTTACTCTTGTACAATTGTTAAACTGTGAATATTTATCATTTCATTCATGTGCACATTAGTATCATCTCTCTACATGGAAAAACTGAAACTTGTAGTCCACACTCATGCAAAGACAAAGCCTTTTCTGAGGATATGTTTTCAATTTCATTAGGGGCCAGGCACATCAGGCAAGATGTGTAGCCTCCTATAGTAATCATTAGCGTTCCTCTACTTCTTCTTCCTCTGCTATTTAAGTCCATGCAGCCCATGGAACCGTATGGTAAAAAGTAATGAAATTTGGCACACAGATAGAGGACATTCCGAACATTAACCACAGCAATGGAGTTTCAAACTCAATCCCTCTAGCGCCACTAACTGTCCAAATTTGCACTCATGTTTATGCTAATAACTTTTGAACCATAAGGGCTAGAAAAAAAATTCTGATTCTTTGGCTCAAGACGTGTTTTTCCATCATGAAATTTAGAATTTTCCGTAAAACCTACATTTCAGATCATGTTCAGACCATGCTGACAAAAAGTTATGGAATTCAATGTGATTAGTCAAACGGTTCTCGAATAATGCGCAAACGAATTCAACGAAAAGCACGCCAAAATAAACGTGAGGCTATATCTCCACAACGCTTAAACGTAATCTGACCAAACTTGGGTTCCAGTCCACTTTTAGACACGCACTTGCGAACTTCCCTAAGCACTTCCCCTCGGGGGAATCCCTGCCGGCATTTTGAAGTGCGTTCCACTTCGTGAAGTGGACGAGGGAAGTTTATATGGACAGACCCTTATTCCCTCGATTTTGACCGAGGGAGCGAGTCTACTTCAGATGTACACTTCAGGCACCTATATGTCCCACAATGCAGTACAATTGTGACGTCACCACATATCTCGTCTAATCACCACCACAACAAACAACTCTATGATATATTAATTATATATTTTTAAATTTAAAACGACTATATACATTTGGATGCTGCATTAAACAAATTCTTAAAGGGAAAATTTTTAAATAATAAATCAACTCCACAGCTGATTCCATGTGATCAAGGGCTTAGGACGTTCCAGTCCAGCCCGCCGCAGTTTCCGCCAGTAGTGGGCACTCGTGCAACCTAAGCAATGACGTACATCCGAGTGAATGAGACGGAGGGAAGTTAGCGAGTGAAGGGCATGACAATTTTGGACTGGAACGCAGCACATGTGTGAGTTATGACAACCATGATCTGAGGTTACCTGCACAGTTTCGGTGCAGTGCCACCTAGTGATCAGGAGATATGAAAAATGGCTGTTTTTGCTTATAACTTCTAATCGGTTAGCCCCAAAATCACAAAACTGACCTCTTTAGATTTGGTGCAGCATGCCGAGTCATATGGTACCCAATATTCCCATAACGGACATTTTGGGCGTCGGCCATTTTGAATTTTGTCATAAGATGCTTTATGTTTATGTTTGACAAACGCATTAACGTATCGTTACGAAACTCTGTATGTGGCATCAGCAAAGCGTTTTGAGACAGATATAATAAAAATTGTAAAAATGCTAATAGATTTTGATTAGTTTTGTCTATTGTAATAAAACTCACGATAGTCTTAATAGATTCCTCAGGTCATGCAGAGAACATATATACCAATTTTGCCATAGTCGGCCAAAATTCCTGCCCGAAATTTAGATTTTTTTTATCTACTTTTTCGAACTCCTCCTAGACCATTGGTCCAATTTTAACCAAATTTGAGTCAGATCATCTTCAGACCGCACCGGCAAAATGGATTTCGTGTCAATAGACAAAAATGCTATAATTTAACACATCAACAAAGTTGAGGCATGATGCCAAAATGACTCTGAGGTTTTATCTCTGCAATGCTTTGGCAAATTGACACCAAACTTTGCATGTGTCATTGTCACCTCACTCTGACCACACCACATCAATTTGGCCACAGCGCCACCTATTGGTCAAAAGTAATAAACAAATAAATCATATTTCTAGTGATTCTATTTAAGATTTTTCAACCATTATAATGAAAATCCTCTAAAATGTCTTAGATTACTCATTGTTGCAGTAAGTCTGATGCTTGCACAACTTATCGTTCCTTCTTTGTGCTTGGCCCCCATAATTGTTGCTTGCAGCTATATTTACTTTTTTTTATTGTGAGCAGATTGTTTTTCCTCTCTCTCTAAAAAAAAAAAAAAACATTGCCTTATGCAGTTATTGATTTGTCTTCTTCAAATTAGCATTGCTTGGGAAAAAATCATATACTATATTGCAAATATAGAAGTTGTAGGGAAAGTTAAGACACTGTTAGAATATTTGGTCCCATGTTGACAGCACTGACGGTGGGACAATGTACCGTATGTCTACCAGCACAATGAAAATGGCTGTGACCATGAAGTCACAAAAATGCAGCAAATACACCTGCACACTTTTAAAATGAGAAACATTTGGAAACAATCAAGTATTTCTAAATGTAGGAGACTATAAAACCAGCTCTTTAACATGAGCTCAAGTAGTTCTCAGTACCAGTTTCAATACCACAGCTATATTAAAAAAAATGTCAATAAAATATTGGAACTATTTAGCTATTTTATTTTCATATTTGAACATAAAAAAAATATATTATGTTAGATCTATTTTGACATATCAAATGTTTCCCCATCCATTTTTATAGTTATTACTATGTCAATCATTGCGATTTTGGAATCAGTCCTGCATTTAAATATCTTTGTCACTCCCAAAAGTATCCAGTATGTACTTGACAACATGAAAAATAAAGCTTTTATTCAAATTACGAATGGTTTATAAACAGAAGGAGTTCAAAGAGAGCTCTCTTTATAAACACTGAGCAATCAGTTCAGTTGACTGTAAATCACTGTGCTTTGCGTCAGCACCTCACTTTTGGCTGCATATATCGCTCAGATGTAAATAAAACTGTAAATAAAACGGGCTGTGTGACACAACAGGGAAGGATTACTGTGAGAGGCAATTTGAGGCCATGGAGAAGCTTCCCTTTTTCTAAAATCAAATCAAATGACTACATTAAATATCTCTTTCACATACGGCTGTAGGTTGTGCAGCTAGTAAACAACTCTGTACTACATTTTACAAAAGACTATTAAACTATTAAATACACAAACCACTTAACATACCACAATAATTATGACGTTAACATGGTTTTTGGACATCTGAAGTAACTAGAAACTCACTACTTCTATTTTTTTTACACTTACTCAAGTAATTATTAACATTATAATTGTACTTCTACTTCTACTTTTACTTCTGTTTACTCTATCCACCTCTATCATGTTTGGGACACAGTGTTATAATGAAGAGAAGTTACTCTTTAATGCACTGATATCTGATGTTAAAGAAAATCAGTTTTGATAAAAAAAATATAAGACATTTTTAGACATACTCACCAATCTGCCAAAACTCCCAACACCAAGTATCCAAAGATGGAGCCCACCAACAGGGAAAACTTGGCAATGTGAACGATCCAGGCGGAGTCACACACTAGATTCCACTGTTGGGACAGAAAAATGAGTTATTTCAACCTTTTCTGTCACCATAGGAAGAAACATAATTATTAAAATGTGCCATTACTGTTAACAATTTGGTAGCTCTAATTCGTTTTTCTAAACCATCATTTTTTTTAGGGATGCACCGATATGAAAATTTTGGCCGATACCGATAACCGATATATTGGCCGATAAATCTAAATTTAAATATTTATATAATTTTTAAGAGCCTGATTACAAAATCAAAAGTCTCACCATTAAAAGCCATGTCCCAAACACACAATTATTATGTTCTCATTATAACTGTATGTAGCCGATATGACAGACTTGCGCTGCACATGTTGCACTTTACTGTATTTTCCTTTTTTGAAGTGATTCCAATCCTATTTCAAACAATTTAAAACCATCATGTTGAACAGTGCGCATCTGAAGTGTCTCAGCTGGAGGAAATAATACATTATTTATTGGCTCTGATGTATTGGCCAAATTTTCTTACCGGGCCGATATCGATAACATTCAAAATGATCATATATCGGCCGATACCAATATGGTGGCAGATATATCGTGCATCCCTAATTTTTTTTTGTTGGTTTGTTTTTTTGCAAGAACTTACAAAGACAATACAAACACATATAGACAAACATTAAGAAAGCCTATTCACAGGTGTGTTTGTCACCCAAAATTCCCAACAGGAAGTGTTTGATAATGGGGAATTACCAAGATAAGGTGAGTATTTGGCACGTCATGTGATTTCAACATTGTGGCCACTACGTTTGCTAGCATGATGCTAAGGGTTCTCGGTGGTTGTTTACAGGCTCTAGTCTTTTTATTTGTTTGTTTGTTTTTCTCTCACCTTTAAATTGCATAAAAGTAGTATTTCATGTCTGTTTCAACCCTGTAAAGCCTGACATATGAAATAACAGCCAGAAAAAAACAATAATAATTGTGAGATGAAAAAAAAAAGTTGCATATGTGTTTTATGTTTTGTATTATATTTGATACATTAGGCTTGTATGGCTCATATAGTATGATACAGTGAGAATATGAAGCTCAAACTCCAGGAGGAAAAAAACAACTCAGGTTTATTCAGAGGCGTCCACATGTAGTGCAGATGCTGATATTTATAAGGCCAAAAAGTTGAAAGTCTGATGCTTGTAATGCAAAGCAATGAGATCTTTATAACAGTATAACAGATACTTGCATAAAATGCATATAAATATCAATATCTCCCAATAATAAATCTTAGTAAGATGATTAAATACTTGAAATCGTACGAACAATCAAAGTTATTCTTGTTTACATTTGAAAAATCATTCAAATCATATCAAAGACACGTGAACCACAGTATTTTTTTTACTTAATTATATAAATATTATATATTTTACTGGCTAAAACAGTCCGAACTATCAGTCAGACGACAGAATGGATTGTGTGACAGGTTTATCAGTGAAGGTTTGATCATGATGATCCTTTAGAGGCCTTAGAAACAATAGGAAAAGCATTGGCTCAACGACACACAGACAAATCACATTAACGCTCACAGAACAGTTGAAAAGAATAACCTTTAACACCATTTCCCCTTTTTTTCTGAAAACCACCGACTACCAAAAGCAACAAAAAAAAAGGCCAAACCCAGTCAAATCCGCACGGTTTGCACTTTGATATGTTGCACAAATGCTCTATAATGCTGAACAAACGCTTCCAGAGCAGGCGTACAGCGAGACAAAACTCATATCACATTTTCTAGAGGAACAAAACTCGCTCCGCTAGCTGAAGTGTGTTTAATCAGAGTGTGTTTCCAGCTCCACACACACAAAGAGAAAGCACTCTCCTCTATTGTGTGACGACTGAGCCACGCCCGGCACATGCTTCAGGATTAAACCGTACTCACACACATTACTCACTGCCACCATCATACAGTTTCATTGTCTTCTTCTGTTTGGTTTCTTTGTCATGCCTGAGTTCTAGTTCATAGTTTGTTTCCATGGTTTCTGATTAGCTACACTCCTGTTTCTCTGAAGCGTTTCTATGGCAACTCTATGAACACCTGAATGACTCTGCAGAGGTCAGGTGGTACAAGTAGGAGCTGTCAGAAAATTCCCAGTTTACAAGTTGTAGTGTTACGAGTTCTCTGAGGACGTGAACAGTCACGCATCTCTGTTTTCATCTAAACTACACGCAAACATGTCATACAGAACAGGGCATTTGTGGAAACAGAATTTTATTTTTTTATTTTTTGGATTGCATTCAGACAGAAGTGTAATTTACTTTAATAATACTGTGGATTCAAATGCTTGATTTAAAGTTTTAAAACTCAACTTTCACCATGGTAATTTCTAACAAAACATTTTCATATATAACTATAAACTATTTTGTCTAGAAATTGCCACTGCATGAAAAATACCTAGTCATAATTTTGATGAAATCTGCTACTCAAATAATTGGCAACAAAATATTTAAACTTTTTTCAATTAGCAAAAAGATTCAATATTCAGTTCCCAAAAACTCAGTGACCCCGACCTTCCACCATTTAAAACATTTTTATATTTTTGATATAAGTCTCTTCTGCACAACTAAGGCTGCATTTATTTGATCAAAAAAGCAGTGAAATATTTGTCTCATTACTCCAGTCTTCAGTGTCACATGATCCTTCAGAAATCACTCTAATATGATGATTTGAGGATCAAGAAACATTATTATCAGTGTTGAAAACAGTTGTGCTGCTGCTTCATATTTGTGTCGGAACAATGATACCATTCAAACATACTTGTGGTATGAGAGAAAAGAGAGAAATCAATACTTTTATTCATCAAGGACGCATTCAATTGTGACAGTGAAGACATTTATAATGTTACAAAAGATTTATATTTAATAAAATGCTTTAATAAATGCTGTTCATTGAACTATTCACCAAAGAATCCTGAAAAAAAAAAATTCAACGTTGATGAGTATGTATATTTGTGTTTGTGTATGTATTATATGCTATATGTATATTATTTTCAATCCTTTTTCTGTTTACATGGTAATTATCTTCTTTGTTTATCTCATACTTTAAACTAATAAAAGACAAAGTTACAAAAAATGTGGACATTACATAAAATTGTCACCCAAAAAGTAACAATATAGTGAATGATGATCCTTTCATTCCATTTATTAGATTTCTACACAAACTGTAGTGTTGACTGAATTGATTGACATTAACAAATGGTCCTTGTTTCAACAGGTATTGTAAGAAAATGAACCAATAGGTTGTTTTTTTTACCATATTAGTGGAAAGTCCTGCTTATGGTTTTACAGTAGTAAATACGCATGTAACTGCAGTCATGATGACATCTTGACAGAAACTACACTGCAAAAATTAATCTCAACTCATTATACTTTTGTCTCTTTAGCATGGGCTTTTTTTAGTTTTACTTAGTTTTTTTTTATTCTGTCAATTCAAATACATTGGATCAATTGGATAAACGGTGAATTAAGGTTAGAGTTTAATATAAAAAATATGTTTTTTTACAGTATAGGTGCCATGGTAAGAAAGAGCTGTTTTACATTACAAAACAAATATAACCTCACAAAACAGGCTAACTCTTCAAACAGATGTGTGTTTGAGAACAGAGAGAGGCTGAAGGGTGAAGGATCATTACAGAGTCAGAGAATGAGATGATGTTATAGTAATGTAAGTATATGTAGAGGCTAGTATACTCGGCAGCCAGCTCTCCTCTGTGTTTCTCACACACAGATAAATGAATCGGGGAAAGGGAAGATACGCAGAACACATCGAGCACCAGTGAGGAAATGACAGAGATTGCCGCATAGTTTCTGCCTGGCAACAGACGGGTGTGAGAGCCACCTCACAGAAACACAGGCAGCCCTCGCGCCGATGCTTTATGAGTTTATGATTCAGAGGAAAGAACCACATGAGAGACACATAATGAGAGACAGAGGAAGTGAGACGCACAGACGGTGAAATGAAAGGCAGCGACTCTCAGATGTAGTGCGAGAATTACTTAACATTTCAGTCTGTAGGAATGATCGACGCTCCAGGGGTTCTGGCTCTTTTTTTGTGTCCTGCTACTGGATATTTAAGATATTTTGTACATGTAAACTTAATAAAGAAGTTAATAAACCGACGTTGCAGGGCTTTTGACCCACCGGTCTCCTCTGGTCTAAAGAGGGCCGACTGAGACTCGAGGAGTGGTGAAGGTCAGAGGTTATCTGAGTTTCATTTCCCGAACACTGATAAGACATTTAAAACTAATTTCTCAGCTCAAAACTCACAAAAACAAATGATCGCAATCTGATGTGGATACTGATCACAGTATGAGGAAGAAATATACTATTTATAGATTTAGATACATAACCATTGCCATAATAAATATACATTCATTTTTATTAAAAACCCCTTGAAGAACAGACAAATCACATATAGTCATAGATGCATATTATTGAGAGGTCAACAAATTGATTTTTTTAAAACCATTCCCAATAATCTGTTTATATGTCTGATAACCGAAATGCAGAACTATAGGCCTGTCACGATCATAACATTTGTACTGTTGATTACTTATCGCACAATATTTCTCTTTTTATTCAACTTTAATCTTGGTCAATATAATATAATATAATATAATATAATATAATATAATATAATATAATATAATATAATATAATATAATATAATATAATATAATATAAGACCATTTCATATGAAAGACCTTTAATTGTCTTTGTGTACTTTAATGTAGTTTTTATGTTTATATATAATATAAACTCCTGTGATGTTGTTAATTGTCTGTGAAACTGTAACAAGATGTTTGGCATTATGTGAATGTTGTGTAAACCAGGGTGTTTTCCAACTATTACACACATTACAGCTTGATTATAAACTTTTGCATTTGCCACGAACTGACCCACCTCAGAAGCTGTGCTAGGAACAGAAGTGTGCACACTCTTTTTTTGTTTGTTTTCGTGTTCTTCTAGAACAGGTTTTCCTGCTTGAATGTTGATTATTCTCCTCATATTCTCCATTGTTGCGGCTCCTCTCTTCCCAGTCTGTCAGTAACGCTCTGTTTACTTCCTGTCTCTATGAAGCCCCTCCTTCTGAAAAGCACTCTGTGCTCTGATTGGTCGGCTGGAGCAGTGTGTTGTGATTGGTCAAGCGCTTCGAGTGTGTTTGGGAAATGTCCCGCTCTTACCATAACCGCCAGTTTAACACACTACTAACTAACTCAACCAGGCCCCGCCCCTTTATTATGCGCATTAATTATTATAATGAGGAATATTGTGACGTGTTCGTTCCCGGAAGAAACTCATGACTACAATGGAGGCGTTTCAGGAGTTCAGAAACACTGACACTGATATAGAGAAGAACTGGAGCTTTTTCATGATCAAACAGCAACATTACACACTAAAGACAGATGAAGATGGAGAAAAGCAGAATAGATCCTCTTTAAAGTAGTGGAGACTGTGTGGCATCATTTGAAGCGTTTAACTAATGGCGATTATGACCTTGTTTCTACCTTAAAAACAGTTATGTCAATGTGTTTTTAAAACTACAGTTTAAAATGATGCTTTAGGTGTGGTTTATTCAGCTAAAGAGTAAAGACAACTTTAGTCTTTAGTAAATATACAACATCATATCGTTTGTGGTCACACTGAAAGTTGTGATCACACACTGCATAAAATTTTCATCTTCTAAGAATGACAGTGGTGAGAAAACAGCAATTAAAGTGCCATACTATTCTCATTTCAAGGTCTGCTAGAATACATTTACATGTTTAAAAATATGAAACGCTATGAATCGAATTAATCTGATTCATTTTTAATTATACGTTTAAAATATGAGGAAGGAAAATAATGTACATAGAAGGAATGAAGGAGATGATGTGAAGATGTGAAATGAGAACTTGATCTTATTAGATAAAAATATATGCGGACAAAGATTTCCTTTGGGGACATTTGCATCAATATATTGCAATATGTTCCTGCAATACTCAGCATATCACAAAATGTTTAAAATAGCAATGACATTGTTATCGTGGCTTAAGTATCATGATAATATCGTATCGTGCTCAAGTATCACGATAATATCAAATCATGGCTCAAGTATCACAATAATATCATATCGTGGCTCAAGTATCATGATAATATTATATCGTGCTCAAGTATCATGATAATATTATATCGTGCTCAAGTATCACGATAATATCAAGTCATGGCTCAAGTATCACGATAATATCGTATCGTGCTCAAGTATCATGATAATATTATATCGTGCTCAAGTATCATGATAATATTATATCGTGCTCAAGTATCACGATAATATCAAGTCATGGCTCAAGTATCACGATAATATCGTATCGTGGCTCAAGTATCATGATAATATTATATCGTGCTCAAGTATCACGATAATATCAAGTCATGGCTCAAGTATCACGATAATATCGTATCGTGGCTCAAGTATCATGATAATATTATATCGTGCTCAAGTATCACGATAATATCGTATCGTGGCTCAAGTATCATGATAATATTATATCGTGCTCAAGTATCACGATAATATCAAGTCATGGCTCAAGTATCACGATAATATCGTATCGTGCTCAAGTATCATGATAATATTATATCGTGCTCAAGTATCACGATAATATCATATCGTGGCTCAAGTATCATGATAATATTATATCGTGCTCAAGTATCATGATAATATTATATCGTACTCAAGTATCATGATAATATTATATCGTGCTCAAGTATCATGATAATATTATATCGTGCTCAAGTATCATGATAATATTATATCGTGCTCAAGTATCACGATAATATTATATCGTGCTCAAGTATCACGATAATATTATATCGTGCTCAAGTATCACGATAATATTATATCGTGCTCAAGTATCACGATAATATTATATCGTGCTCAAGTATCACGATAATATTATATCGTGCTCAAGTATCACGATAATATTATATCGTGCTCAAGTATCATGATAATATCGTATCGTGGCTCAAGTATCACGATAATATTAGCCTAGAAATCTAGACGCACCCTAGCAGCAGCAAAATGTATTTTGCAGCCAGGGTAGTCTAGCAACTCTCCGTTGACTTTCGGAGCTGTAAAAACCTAAATTGGGTCAGGCCAATCACATCGTGTATAGAGTAGGCGGGGCGGGCTTAACATAATGATGACAGAGTTGCGACGGTTCCCTGCCACTTGAAAACAAGAATGACGGTTGCTGCTGGCGGACAGTCTTTCGAATCTGCTTTGTCCGTGACTCTGGAGGAATTGGAGTTAGGTTTTTCTTTGAGAAAAGAGCAAAGAACGGCACTTAAGTCATTCTTAAAAAAGGAAGATGTGTTCTAGTTTTGCCGGCCAGATTTAAAAGTTGAATCTATCAACTAACGTTAGCTCCGCTATTGGGAAAACGCTCTGGTTGGTTGAAGCGCTGTCCTATTGCGTGCAGACGGAATATGAAAGACAGCCGTTTATCCAGCCCCTCGGATTGAGCCGTGTCTATGGTGAGTTGCCAGACCTAACATCTTGATGTAGGTCTGGCTTGCCAGGCTATGATAATATCGTATTGTGGCTCAAGTATCATGATAATATCGCAATATCGCATCGTGGCTCAAGTTTCACAATAATATCGCATCGTGGCTCAAGTATCACGATAATATCGCATCGTGGCTCAAGTATCACGATAATATCGTATCGAGGCTCAAGTATCATGATAATATCGCATCGTGGCTCAAGTATCACGATAATATCGCATCGTGGCTCAAGTATCACGATAATATCGTATCGAGGCTCAAGTATCACGATAATATCGTATCGTGGCTCAAGTATCATGATAATATCGTATTGTGTGGCCTCTGATGATTCCCAACCCTAAAGTCCATACAATGTTTTTTGCTCTTCAGTAAACAAAAACAAACAAAAACCCAGCATCTCCAACTATTAAAGATTTGTGTTAAGACTGTTTTAAGAAGAGTGATTTGAAGGAAGGTGGGCATTATGCAAAAGTGCAAACATATCCACATTGCTATGATCAGATGCTTTATTAACTGCTGTTTTCTCATCGCTGTCATTTTTGTTGGTTTTATTTTGTTAATGACAGGACAGAGTGTATATTCATCTAAACGTCGCTAAACGTTAACAGCAAATCGCTGCAAAGGTACTTCAAACTTCTTTTTACCCCTAAATAAAGAATGAAACGGAACTTCACCACGAGAATATCGGGGACTTAAGCAATTGCACACAGTAATGTGATGACAAACACACACACATGGGAGGAGAGGTTACACAGGAAGGGAACATACAATTTCAACAACAAAAAAAAGTGAGAAATGCGAGAAAAAAAACGTTAAAAAAAGTTATAAGACTAAAGGTAGCGACACACCAAACCAACGCCAAAGAACTAGCGCTGATGAAAGCCGACTAGAGCCAACGGTGTTAAACACACCGGAAAAACTACGTTGACTGACGCTCAAAAACGTCTGGATGTTGCCTGATCGTCAGTTTGGTGTGTCCCGGCCTTAAGATAAGGGGATCATTCAGAGCCTTGGCTTGTTGCACTGCATGTGGGATTGGGAATGTGCTCTCTTGTTATCCATAGTTCTGTCTTCAAGAGAGAAAGACAGAGAAGTAATGAGAGAGAGAGAGAGAGAGAGAGAGAGAGAGAGAGAGAGAGAGAGAGAGAGAGAGAAAGGGGGAATTGTCTTTGCTGGTGTTAGAGGCAAAAAGGGCTTATTGTTTTTAGCCTGTGAAGATGTGTTACTGTCATAGTGCAATGAGAACAATGACAAACCATACATTGTATTTAGAGGGATTAATAACTGTAAACATGCAAATAAATCATAGTCAACAAGAGTAGATTCTATTCACAGATTTGTCAGAAATACAGTCAGTAGAAAAAACACTCAAATAAAAAAAAAGGATCAAAGAAATCATCAACAAAATCAATTATCAAAATAGTTATCATTCCTAAATGAGGATAACATGATAATTCTTTGAGGGAGCATCGCTGTCTCTCCATGTACTACTAAAAGTACAGCAGCAGCAAAATGTGTCTTTAGCAAACACACAAACGCATGAGGTACAAAACTAAAATACATATTTGTAAGTAAATGGAGGAAGATTACAGACCATTTCCACATTCCAGAACTGTCAATTCTCTCTTTAGACTACAGTATGGCATAAGAAAAATCTAATCCAACTTTTTGATAGGTCTGATAAAGTGGTATTTTAAGACGCATTTTGTTATCCATATACTGTCAGTTTATTTCTTTACGGTCAGTTTGAGTCCAGCTCATAAGTCTGAATAGAAATCTGTGAATGTGCATGTTGCGTTTCAGACTAAAAGATCAAGTCACACCAACTGATAAAGGATCAGTGAGTTGATCTGAACAGCTGGGTAAATAAAGTGTGTGTGCGTGTGTGTGGGTGGACACGACAGGATGGGACGCATGTGTGTGAACGGGTCTCTGCAGAAACTGGAGCTCAGGTTTCCATGTCCATCACTAGCTCAAAAACAACAGGACAGCTGGTTTATCAGAGGCTCGGATGGCAATTAATGTGCTTTAAAAATCTGTGATGATGAACAATACACAACGTCATCTGATCATCTTTCATCTGCACATTTTTTTAATGCCTGTTGTGTGTAACAACTACAGTAAGTTTAGGTTTATCTATTACTACTATCAATAGCCACCTATTCTTACGTTGATTTTGGGGTGAAAATAAAACGCAGTATGGAAACACCAAGAGGCGCATAAATAAAATAAAAAAAAGTGCATAAAAAGCAGAATTGAGGCAGATATTTTTGTATCTGATAAGAAGACTTGCACATAAACTACGTGGAATTGAATGTGATTGGATAACTTGACTAACCAGTGGACCAATGGCATTGCAGCATCATTTCAGTGTTTACCAAGATCTTGAATAACTTTCTTGGTGTAGCACAATCTGGGATTGCCTTATTCGTGAAAGAAACATGCCTTTGTGCCTCATATTTGGACCAAAATTTGGCATGTTATGAGCGCAACTATAGCTATGTTTCCATCCACCTATTTTTATGCGCATTTTGGGATATTGCATAAAAACGCTGAATGGTTATGCAAAAATACAAAAAATGCTCATAAAAAACGTATGTGCTCACTTGAGACGGATTCATTTTTTTATCTGATAATATATGCACATAAACTACGATGGAGACATGTTATCGAATAAATCCCTCGATGTGCAACAAAAACCTCATGTGACTTTGCCTCATCAGAGGCTGTGATTGGATAACTGGACTAACCAGCGGACCAATGGCGTCGCAGCATCTCAAATGTTGGTTTGGTGTTTCTGAAATGCCGGAGTCGAAGTGTGTGATCAGAATGATTTGGTTTAATTCCCTCCAGAAGCGTCTCTCACACGAGTGTGTTCCCGAACACCAGCATCCCAATGCAAGAGAACATGACAGCGTTTACTGAGTTTCCTCTGACGCTCTGAGACACACTCGTTTATGATGGAGGAGGAAAGAGCCAGATTACAGAAACTTACGGTTTATTACAGATATTTTACACCAGTTTCCCAGGAAGTCACGGTTTTGTTCTCTTGAACGCATGGGATGGAAACGATGCTTTATTCGCAAATGTTTTACGCCATATACTAACTTTGCGCATAAATTAAATTCACAACTTTGGATGGAAACATTAACACTATTCAGAATCAACACTTTGAAATGTTGTGCTGATCTGATACTCACACACACACTTTCAATGAGGAGGGAAATCCCAGACTCTAAATAAATAATCAATTAAACTGCATGTAGGAAGTACAGGCGGACTGCAGATATAAACACGGTGACTCGATGGGTAATGATTAAGCTAGGCATATTTGCTTATATGACGGTGCAGTGTCTATGACATCATCGGCACAATATGCCTGTGTCATAATAGTTCTGACCATCAACACAATTTCAACCCAGCATTATTCACATTTTCTTCAGAAACTGTTCAAATCTAGTTTGCTATACTGTTTTAAATGAGTCATTTTGATATTTCAGCAATTTCCAAAGTAAAATTGTAAGCTTAATTTACTTTTTGCTATACATTCAAACCAACATTTATTCAGACATTATCACAGTTTATTCGCTATAGTTTAGAAAATGGTAATGAAATATGAGCAGAACTCATATTTGAGAACTCACACATGAATTATGTTGAATATCTGTCAGCTGTTAAATTTAACTACACAATTGGATAATACCAGTTTAACTCAATCAGTGACCAAGCAATGCTTCATTGTGTTCAGTCTGTGTGTAAAAAGAGCATTAGCAATTAAAGAAAAAACACTTCAGCAAAACATGATCAGGTCAACGTGTCTGAATCATTTTTGGTCCCAAATTTCTATCAATTTTACTGGTAGTCACTGTATGAAGAATATTTGGGTATAATATGTCACAGTTTACTTTATTTTGCTCTCCTCACTAACATAAATGAACTAGTGTCCTGCACACACTAGTAAAACAACATCAAAAATTATATCTGGTGTATATCTTGGTTTGACTGTACACTAGGAATATGGATGAACAATACATCACATCGGCCAATAAATGTGCTTTTTAAATGTTATCTGTACCTTAGATTGTCATATTTATGCCAATAAATTACAGCCAACTAAACATGTGACACTATTATTTCTAGTTGACTGACACGCAGTTAATATCCATGACACAGGCACTTCCACTCGACTTTGATGAAGGAGACTCACCCAGCAGGCATTACTGGTGTGTAGATGTGTAGATGTGTAGATGTGTAGATGTGTAGATGTGTAGATGTGTAGGTGTGTAGGTGTGTAGGTGTGTAGATGTGTAGATGTGTAGGTGTGTAGATGTGTAAGGTGTGTAGATGTGTAGATGTGTAGGTGTGTAGATGTGTAGATGTGTAGGTGTGTAGATGTGTAAGGTGTGTAGATGTGTAGATGTGTAGATGTGTAGATGTGTAGGTGTGTAGATGTGTAGGTGTGTAGATGTGAAGGTATGTAGATGTGTAGGTGTGTAGTTGTGTAGATGTGTAAGGTGTGTAGATGTGTAAGGTGTGTAGATGTGTAGGTGTGTAGATGTGTAAGGTGTGTAGATGTGTAGATGTGTAAGGTGTGTAGATGTGTAGATGTGTAGATGTGTAGGTGTGTATGTGTGTAAGGTGTGTAGATGTGTAGATGTGTAAGGTGTGTAGATGTGTAAGGTGTGTAGGTGTGTAGATGTGTAAGGTGTGTAGGTGTGTAGATGTGTAGATGTGTAGGTGTGTAAGGTGTGTAGATGTGTAGATGTGTAAGGTGTGTAGATGTGTAGATGTGTAAGGTGTGTAGATGTGTAAGGTGTGTAGGTGTGTAGATGTGTAAGGTGTGTAGATGTGTAGATGTGTAAGGTCATGTAAGTTTAGCATGAGTTGTTTTTGCAGCTTTAGGCTGTAATACACCACGACTTTTGCCCTGATTTTTGCAGTCAGCGCTAGTTGCTGTGAGGCAGAGTCCATCTGCAGATTTTGACCAGTTGGAGTTCACACTCACTCACACACACACACACTCACTCAAACACACTCAAACACACTCGATCACTCACTCAAACATACTCTCACTCACTCGCACACTCGCACACTCGCACACTCGCACACTCGCACACTCGCACACTCGCACACTCACTCACTCACTCAAACACTCAAACACTCAAACACTCAAACACTCACTTAAACACTCAAACTCACTTACACACTCACTCACTCACTCAAACACTCACTCACTCAAACACTCACTCACTCACTCACTCAAACACTCACTCACTCACTCACTCAGTCAGTCAGTCAGTAAAAGCATAATGTCAGGATTAGCCCTCAAGTGTCCTCTGCTGCCTGAAGTTGATAATCTAATGCACTCTAGGAGTAATTTAATCAAAAGCTGCCAATCCAATAGGAAATCACTGACAGCATCTTCACTTCTATCATCCAAACTACTTTTTACATTTAATATACTTGATTTCACAATCATTCATAGGCCTTGACTTATGGATGGCTTGAAAGATGTTATACAGAATAAAATGATTATCTTCATTAAATAGGACTGTTTTATTTAGAGCAGTATTTTATAGTACATTGATAAAGACAGCGAGTTAAAGAAGCTCTACCAGTAAATCAGCTTCATAAGAAAATATTCTAGCAGTTTCATTCATCAAGGGAACTGGTTCATGTGCTCAGTTTTATCCTATTTACTCTCTTATCAATGAATCCAAACCCTTCAGGCCTGATCCTGCACTTGTCATCAGAATGCAACATTAGAGCCAAACTCCAGATCAAAAACCAGTCAAACCCAAAACCAGTGAGAGCGTTCCTCCAGCTCTGCTTCTCCAGTGATGGTGATGTTCTCCTGTTCATCGCCTCACCTCATTAAAGCCGAAGCCTCGGGCCTCAGAGGAAATTAGAAATCACTGAGGTTTCTCCCGATGGAGATCCCAGAAAAAGAACATGCACTATTTTCAGGGACTTTTCCCACCTGCCCGCCTCAGTCTGAGGGAATCTCTCTTTCACACGCCAGAAGATCGATCAATACATCATTCATTCATGTCAATAATTCATTTTGATATAACACCTTTATCAGGGTTCTCTTTCAAACACGACTGCATCACGTTAAACTGACTTGAAACGATTACGGTTTTCATGTTGAGTGTGTGTGTGTGTGTGTGTGTGTGTGTGTGTGTGTGTGTGTGTGTGCGTGCGTGCGTGCGTGCGTGCGTGTGAGAGAATCGAGTAGCTCAATCAAATATAGAAAACAGGATTTCCATTTCCCATCATGCTTTGTATAGGGCTGGATAGGAAGAGCAAATGTTGAAGTAAAGTGTTATTTATTTTATGAATCTTTAGCAAGATGAGAAAATGGAGCGACTTGTTGCTCTATGATGTTTTTTACAAGAGTTTCTGTTATGTTGGTGTTTTTGGAGGATTTTCAGTGTGGTGAAGTGTGTCGAGTGTGTGTTTGGGTTGAGGATTTAATAAAAGAAAAGCAACTACTTTGGGAACTGCATGGAAGTAACCAGTACCATCTTCTGCTGACCAACGCTGAACATGAGTAAAGAAAAGCTAGATTTAGCTCTTTTTCTGAACTTGATTCATGAAGGATGAACTCAACTAAACTTGGACAGGTCCAAATAACTTGATTCAATCAAGTTCATCCTACATGAAGGATTTGAGTAGAGATAACATGTAGAGCCCGACCGATATGGATTTTTGGGCGCCGATGCCGATACCGATAAAAAAAAGCCAGATACCGATATATCGGCCGATATTATTTATGTGTATATTATAATACAGTAGCAATATTATTTATGTGTATTATAGTACAGTAAGTTTGGACACACTTTCCAATTGGTGTGTACAAACTTTTGATGGGTACTGTATATAGAATACACAGTATAAACAGAATAAATATATAAACGTTTTGCAATGATCACTCAAATGTGGTGATCAAACACTTGTGTGACAAAGATATGTAATGGAGGCAGGGTGAATGATAGAATGAGAATTTGAGCTGTAACCAAGCTAGTTTGCATTGCATTTTATATTATATTATATTCTAAATACTGTTGCATAATCTTCACTAACGACTTTGTCTTTTAATTTAGTCACGTTATTTAAAACATAACTTGTATCAATAAATATATCAAAAGTGTCACTGACAAAACCTTATCTTCTATTTTTAATCTTAATTTCTCTAATATCTACCAGTGGAGGAAGAACTCAGATCTTTTTAGTAAAGTAAAATTAATAATATAATGAAAACGTTTATAATTACATATGTACAGTAGTTTTATACTATTTTAAATAAGTAGTAAGCAAAATGTACTAAACGTGAAACTAGGCTATAGGGCTGGACCCGAATATTAGAATATTCGTTCGGTGGGTTGGTATTCGATTTGAAAATTTGACATTCGTTTTTTTTTTTCACATCTGGGATCCCCCGCGAAACGGTTCTCATTCGCGCTTGAATAAGGCCGGCGACACACTGACTGCGTGGCATGGCCGTTTTTATTTCGGCTCCCATGTTAACAGGTTGGAGTTTGCACACTGCCTGCGTGAGACGCGTCTCTCAGGCGCGGCTCGAGCCACGCGGAAAACGCATGCAAGCTAGAAATAGAACCGACGCGCAAGTGTTCCAGCAATGGGAGTGTTCTCTGGCTAGAGCGCAGAACAGCGGAGTTTGTATGGACGAAGTGCATGTCTGAGCTTGTGTTTTGGGTTAAGCTGTTGCTTTGACATTGTGGAAAATGGAATAATAGAAACAAAATGTATTAGCCTTTTTACCCGTTATTATCAATCTAAATTAATCTCGTTTTTTAATTTAACTTAATTTCGTTTTTCTTTATTTAAATTTCGTTTTTCTTTATTTAAATTTCGTTTTTTCTTTATTTAAATTTCGTTTTTCTTTATTTAAATTTCGTTTAATTTCTTTATTTAAATTTCGTTTTTCTTTATTTAAATTTCGTTTTTCTTTATTTAAATTTCGTTTAATTTCTTTATTTAAATTTCGTTTTCTTTATTTAAATTTCGTTTTTCTTTATTTAAATCTACCCTTTACTGTGTCAGTAATTTTGTTAGTCAGAAAAATATTAGACTACCTTAAAAGTATTGCTTAATTTAACAGACCTGTGTGTGTGCGTTTTATATCACTAATGCAGTGTCCATTCTCGGACGCATTCTCTGCCTGTGAGGTGCGCCGCTTCCCGCTCACGCTGTTCTGTAGTTTACTAAAAGTGTATTAATTCTGAACGTGTCGCGTCTCGCGTGTCCATCTGGCTACTCTTAATGCAAAATGGCCCTATATAAAGTGTTATAATTACATAAATTATTGGAATATTGCTTGATGTTGTAACGTAGCAGAATGAGCTTTAACACTGTGTCGCTTTAACACTGTGTCTACATGGACGCGTTATTTTTTTGCCACTTTTGCCTGTTCTTTGTGACAGCTTTTAGGTGCTTTATTGGCAGCGCCATCCTTACATAAATCACTGCACGCTGCATTTTTTTAAATATTAATTTATCGGCCATTATAAATGCCGATACCGATAGTTAGGAAAATGCCTAATATCGGCCGATAATATCGGCCCGCCGATATATCGGTCGGGCTCTAATAACATGTGTCAACCGTGTTGAAGCGCTGTCCATGACTGAATCAAGTTATTTTTGTGCATATCTTTATTTCGATCCTCTATTAACACATTCCTCCTTTCCTCCTAAACATTGCAAAACCGATCATTCCGCAGGTTCTGGAGCATTATCATTCCTCACAGCTGGAATGAGCTTCTTTTTACCCAATGTGAAACTGTTACAAAACTCCAAATCATTCTCTTCTGTGGAGCAGAGACTCCCAGTAAACCTGCTTCTCCTTAGGGATGTGCCAAGATCCACTGGGAGTTTAACGTTGTGCATATAATTACAGTGCATTTACAGGGAAACACTGTTATCAGAGAACTGGGAAATGCACGTCGAGGGTTATGAGAGTGCCGATAGCGTGCTGTACTTCAGTGTTTCAACAGTCAGCACGGCAGAGTTTGATTTTATAATTGATCTGATCGAGTCGGGAGTTCTTTGAGACTTTGTAAAGGATCTTGTACTCTGTTCTTGGGATGAATTTGGTGCAGGGTCATTATCGTTAACTAAACCTAAACCTATTAAAAACAATATTTTAACATAATATTGCAGTGGGTGTAGAAATACATTGTCAAACAGTTTTATTGATGTGGTGTTTTTTTGCAGCATGGGATAGTGCATTGTCCTGAATGAGAATCCTTTTATTTCTTTTTATACCATAGCAGAAAGTGGTCAGTTATAAAGTCCACATATCTTCCCAATATCCCAGCCCAAATGTTGGAACATGGAGGACATCCACCAACCATCCAGAAACCCATCATCTACACCACCCATTGTAGCACAGCATTCGTCAGTCAATAAAACCATTTAAAGTCTTCATGTATTTCTGCACACACTGTAAAGGTTTCTCTTGGTGAGCTTTGGTAAGAGGTGGCTGAAATACAACTGAATTACGCTAAACGAATTGCTAATTATTACAACACTGAAATAAAAAGCCTGTAAAAATACTAGAAATCGTGAAATAATGGAAATAAATAATTGGTAATCATGTAACAAACAGTACATTTAATTGATCTTTTATCGTTTTGGTCCAGAAATTCACGTTTTTCGTCAGTGTGATGTTCTATTTATTAATATGATGTCATTACGTTGCTGTCTTGCCGCCAGCCAATCGCTGCGCTGTTGATTGTGGTTTCGAGTATCGATATATCCGACCTTTCCAATGAACACAAGAACCTCAGGAAACTTAATCCAGATATTTTAATCAAATCCGCAAATTCGTTTGAAGAACCAAAATAGCCAGGCAAATGGGAGGACACTATATGAATATGACTTCATGTCAAAAAGAAACTGTCCATCAGTAGTTTGGGACACTATGGGCAAGACATTTCCAAGACCTGTCAAATGATTATTACAACGAAACTGTGTGTGTGCAATGCCACAAATCTGTACCAATATTTCAGACAGCGCTATAAAAACCTACATGACCAATGCATGAGTATCGATCAAGTCCCTCAAAACAAGAGACACAAGCACACCTCGAAGCCAACCTGACTCAACTGAACAAATATTGATCATTCGGGTAGTTGAGAGCGTCATCCTTATGAGAGGAGCTCAAATACTCAAGGAAATAACCGAAGCTATTGCATCACTTATGCAAAACATGGTGTCTGCGTACACCGTCAGAAAAGTCAGCTTCTAAAAGACACAAACACTCAACAAAAGATACCAATTGCCATCATACATGAATGTTTTGCCAGTTGCTATCCCATTAGACATGAAAAGCGTATGTTGAATTAGAGCTAAAGCAGGGGAAATACTACAAAACATGAAAAAACATGAAAGCATGTAAATATATCAGACTATTCTATTTTCTCAGTCGGATTCATGTATAGTTGTATATTCTTATGTTTTATGTCATGCGAATATGCACAGGTTTATTTACATCACAAGACTTACGAACTGGTCAGTGGAGGAGAGGGGACTGAATATGTACTAAATATTTTCTAAAAAATAAAAAGCTCTTCTGACATAAATGTCAGCTTTGTTTTAAGAGGTCATCATGGAAAGAATCCGTGGCGTTCTCCGGCTCGGACTTTGTACGGAGCAGCAAGTGTCTATTAATACAGAAAACGGCTCAAATATACAGAAGACAGGCGCTTTGTACAAGATTACATTAGATTACTGTAAATGAGAAACAAACCCAGTGTCTATGTTCAACATAGTTCTCGAATGTATTGAAACTGTTGTACTACTTGTTTTATTTTTAAAAGCAGGAAATGAGATCCATAAAGATTTAAATAAGTAAATCTATTATGCCCTTTCTAAAAGTCCTGTTTTCGTGTTCTTCTAGAACAGGTTTTCCTGCTTGAATGTTGATTATTCTCCTCATATTCTCCATTGTTGCGGCTCCTCTCTTCCCAGTCTGTCAGTAACGCTCTGTTTACTTCCTGTCTCTATGAAGCCCCTCCTTCTGAAAAGCACACTGTGCTCTGATTGGTCGGCTGGTGAAGTGTGTTGTGATTGGTCGAGTGTGTTTGGGAAACGTCCCGCCCCTTACCATAACCACCAGTTTAACACACTACTAACTAACTCAACCAGGCCCCGCCCCTTTATTCTGCGCATTAATTATTATAATGAGGAATATTGTGACGTGTTCGTTCCCGGAGAAACTCAAGACTACAATGGAGGCGTTTCAGGAGTTCAGAAACACTGACACTGATATAGAGAATATCTATTTTACTTTTTCATGCTCAAACAGCAACATTACACACTAAAGACAGACGAAGATGGAGAAAAGCAGAACAGATCCTGCCACTGGCTTGAGCAGAAACCAAGTGTTACTGTTTCCCCAAGAGATGTAAGAAGATGATGTTAGGAAGAAGGCAAAAGTTCAGCTTCTACATTACAGCGCCTGACGAGGTGCTAAACAGGTTCTGGAGAACAGGGGTCACCGTCTCAGGTCCTCTCAGCTGACTGTAAAACACAACGCCCGATGCCTGTTGCATGAAGCTGGTTTCAGCTGATCCCCAGATAAGTTTGAGATTACTTTGAGCAAACTCTGGTTTTTCAGGCTCAAGAAGGTGGAATGGTTTTTAGCAGGTTTAATTACCATGGTAACTTACGCTACACGGCTAACCTGCTCCGGAACAGGTTATCCGCAAACCCAAGCTGGACCAATCAGCTGTGAGTAAAGTGACATGTGTCTGATGCAATAAAGCCCCGCCCAGCAGCTTAGAGTGGATAAACTGTAGAGAGAAAATTGCCCATCTTTCGCTGCTAATTATTTATGATATTAATATTATATGAATTGTAATCATGTATAATTCATTTAACATACTCACATAATTAAACTAATCTTAACCTTTGCTTTTAAATTAATACAAACATATATAAATAAAAGCTTTAATATAAGCTTTTAGACAGATTGAGCGTACCTGTTTCTTTTGAGCTCTTTGTGAAACTATAGAAATGATAAGGCCTATTACTTTGATTCACATCATGCATTGATATTGTCAGATATTGTCTTTTAGCTGCTCCTCAAACTCTCACTGCAGAAGCGGTGTGTATTCCTGCCTTGGAAATGCGTTTAATTTCATGATATGTTTCATAATGATCTCTAATCTTGAGAAGAGAAGTGAATCAAACTACGCTATCTGTGACTGATGATGTCACACTTTCAGCTGCACACGCTTCAGAGTTAATCACAACCTCTGGATCAAACCTGAGATCTTTGTGAGCATGTTTAATCTGATCTAAACCTGGTTGGATTTGTATGGTTTTGTCAACTCTAACCCTACTCTGAAACTCAGAGTTTGTTCAACTAGCTTCATGCAACAGGCCTCGGCGTTGGGTCACTTCAGGAGTTCACAGATGCCCTTTCCAGCCAATACTGTCAGTGTGTCCAACCTGAAACCAATCCTTCATCCCTGAACACAGAGAACCGGCTGTGGAGGATGAGGACACTGGCCTGACAAACACTACAACACACACATTTATGCTCTAAATCAGTTAAACTATGGATATGGCAACATTCCTGGCACCCAACAATACAAATACTGTCATCACTTACTCACACTCATGTTGTTTTAAGACTTTCATTGAATAAAGATATTTTTAATATCCTCTCATCAAGTCTAGGTGATAATCAATAGCTTTAAAAAGTAAATAAAGACCATTATGATGAAGTAATCCACATTAATCCAAGTCTTCTGAAGAGATACGATCAGTTTATATAACTATCAGTTTATTCTAGTGCTGGGCAACGATTAATCGTGATTAATCATGATTAATCGCATACAATTAAAGGTTTGTGTTTACATAATATATGCGTGTGTACTGTGTATATTATTTTGTATATATAAATACACACATATGCATGTATATATTTAAGACATATTTGCATGTATATACTGTATATAAATGTATACATAATTTATATTATATATAAATATTTTATATATAAAAAAAAAAAAACTTAAATATATACATCCATGTTTGTGTATTTATACAAAATAATATACACAGTACACACACATATAACAACAAACTTTCTTGACATGCAGGAACCAATGATGTTTTTCTCATGTGTCACGCATGTTTGAGCTTCTGTTTGCCATGTTTGATGTGCTTCATGTAAGGAACCTCGCATGTTTAAAAAGGTTTAAATGGCATGCACATCTTTCCATATCTATTGCACATGTTTTGATAGACAGACCTGAGAAAATTAGACCCAATCAGACAGCATTTCTGTCCAAAGGCTCCTGGACTTGAACATGCAACCCTGTTCCTGAAGCCCCTAAGAGAGCAACTACTTTTTATAGTTCTGAGTTTATCAAGTGAGCTAATAAAATGTCAACTCAAGTTAGTATCTCATGTCAAATCATCTTTTGTTGACACGAACCAAAAAAAAGACTGACTGTCCAATATCTCTAACTCAATTTCAGAGGTCAGGTTAAAGAAACCAAAAGCTGAATTCACATCACAGCATGTGTTCAAGCAGCCATCACTGAACATATGGATCATAGTTTCTAAGTATCTAAATAAACAATGGCTCACTTTTGACAGGCATGCCAACAGGCCATTGGTAAACTGATGCTTTTGTACAAGTTTGCTGATTCACGACCATGGCAGGCCATGTGCACGGCTTACCTACTTTATTCACATTTGAGAAAACAACTTTTATAGTTTTTGATACTGACACAACTAATCTAAAATGGCTGTGTCCCCAGAATTACTCACACTTAATCTGCCATCGTAATACGAGCATCTAGGCAGAAAATCTTCAAAAAAAAAGATGAAGATTATCTGGGGAAGGACATAATGTGACACTAATATGATAAACTCGTAAAGCCCATGGTGGCATTTTCTTATCTCAGAAGGCTACTGTGTAATCCTTAGGGTTTGTTGACCCATATTCCTCATTGCACAACACACACTGACCGGCTAATGGAGGCCGAAGGGCAGGACACCAGTGGTTAAAAGGGTGCTGTTGATTTATTTGGTGATTATGTCACTGGTCAGCATGAGGGAACCCAGTGACATGACACCCCGTGACGGCTGTTCATGCAGATTACTCATATTCATCTCTGTCAGCAATGCCATTCTTCCCCTATGTGTATGTGTGTGTGTGTGTGTGTGTGTGTGTGTGTACAGAGAGCTGTATTGCACGCTTTGTAAACAAACCCACCTTTACACATGCACTCATGTGGGTCCTCTTAGCATGAAAATTGCACATTAAAGCTATGTTTTCTATCTTTGAAACTGCATGCCAGACCTGGAACTGCATGAATATTGCTGTTTTACTCCTGTTTCCACACGCGCACTCTTACCTTGGTCACCACATTTCTCTCTAGTCCATTTTCCAGGTCATTCCCGGACGGCACACAGATGCACGGCGCCTCGGTACCGCTGCTATCATTACTGAAGCCGGAGAGCATCTCGCGCGGCGCGACAGTCGCGAGCGCGTTGTTGTTGGGCTGCAGTCGCGCGCACGGTGTGTTCGGCTGAGGCTGAGCCAGGAGAAAATTGTCCGAAAACTGGCTGAAGCCAATGAAAATGGCCGGGATACATGTTAAAACGATCAGCTGTTTCTGATACTTCCCGAATCCGCCCACGCTAGGCAGGACGCGGGCGTCGATCTGCGTGAGTAAGCCGGGCGCGTTGCTGGTTTCGGGGGTGACGAAGCCGTTCTCCGGTGGATGAGGCTCGATGTCCAGATGATGAGACACGGCCATCACCGTCTCACACATACTGCGGCAAACACACACACTCCCTGCGTTCACACCGATAAAACGCACGGAGAGCTTCGCGTGCGGTGCTCAGGGAGTGGTTTGCGTGTCTTCACCCGTTCACAAAGCGTCACGGACTGTTCGCGATCAATCAATAGAGTAAAGTCACCGGCTCGGCCCACTCTCGGTCTCCAAACGCGTTCCTATAGTCGAGAAGAAAAACAACAGCAGTGTTCAAAGACAGCGATTCAATTCCGCGTCCATTTCCAGCATTCACTCACTCACAGCCACAGGTAACACACCTGTCCATACACACACACACAGACCCGCTGCGCGTGACATTACACTGAGACACGCGTCATGATCCACTCACGCGCTCAGGAATCTGTCTTCTGACGCGAGTGTTTTAACGCGTTCCCTTGCGCTCTCCGGTGATGATCCGGACCGAGCGATGGCGGATCTCAGATCAACACCCCCGTCAACAACACGCACTCACTGCTGGCATTCATTAAAACTGTGTGTGTGTGTGTGTGTGTGTGTGTGTGTGTGTGTGTGCTCAACTTCTGCTCAGCGGGTTCTGAGTAGTCTGTAATAGCTAGGCCTACTTGTTGTTTTAGAGGAAACATTATATTTTAAAGAACCAAGCAATTAATGCTCTTTAATAATAGCCTAATAATGTAATCAAATCTTTTAGTGCGAGGGTGATACTGCTGGTTTCATTATGCAGTAATTGCTGCTCTCTACTGGCCAAACTGGTTGCAAGACTATTTAAATGACAATACATAAGTCTGAGCGGCTGAGTTTAGTGTTAAACAAGACCAAAGATTGTTTTTATTTAGCCTGTATGTTTCGCTGCATTGAACATAAAAGTAATTCCATAAAATTGGTAGAGGTAGGTATTACACAGGTAGGCTTATGCAGTAAAGTAATTTGTTTTGTGTAAATACACACACACACACACACACACACACACACACACACACACACACACATATATATATATATATATATATATATATATATATATATATATATATATATATAGTCAAGTCACATTCATTTATATAGCACTTTTAACAATATAAATGGTTTCAAAGCAGTTTTACAGTGATAATAGGAAATTAAAGTAACGAGATTGTGTGTGTCTGTGTGTTTTAAACCGAAACTGTTCTAATATTTGTGGATTAGCTTAATTTAAATAAGCCTGCCATCTAGTGGTGACAGTAGAGTAGTGGTTATAGTGTTACAGGATTTATTTATTTATTTATTTTTTCAGTAAGTTTATAATGTATTTGTTTCCAGAAGTTGAATTGAACACTGAAATGTGGATTGGGACTCTTGTTAAACATGTGCTTATGGTTTGCTTGGAGAACATGTTTTTACTTGTATTCACATTCAGTAGGCTATATGCTAAATTCATTGCTGCACTGCCTTTTATTTGATTTTTGATCTTGGATGTCAAAATGTCACAAATGTGTATTATTTGCGTGCTAGTTTGTTGTATTTTATTAATTCCTCTAGGGCAGACTGGGACAGTTTAGTTCCTTCATGTTTTTCGCATTGATATCAGCCCTGGCTTTTGTTATGTTTGCGGTCAGTGTGTGAATGTTCATCTCAGATGCCAGAAAAGAGATGCTGGTCACACCCTTTCATTAAAGCCCTCAACCTTCGATCCCAGCCGTGAGTCATAAACACACTCATGTGATATAGAGCAGACACTTATTTTTTGTGCTTATTTTACAGTTTTCTCAACAGTCTCCGATTAAAAATACAAATACTGTATGCTGTTGCTGTGAATCGCACAGGCAGGTTCTTACAAATATTACGTCTCAATAATGAAACGGTTTTGATTTAAACATCCAAATGAAATGCTTGTAGTTTGTATGTTGTTGTTTTCTTGGTAACCAGATTAACACAATAAAACCACCTTGGCATTAAGACAAAAGCTATCACGGCAGAGACTGGTTTCTGTTCCCAGGGGTTTTGCAGGTTGGGTAGGAAATATAATATTATACTTTTAGGTTACATTTTATTTCGATAGTCCAATTTAGACGTTCTTCTAACTATAAGTAACTTTGCAACTACATGTCACCTAACTCTCATTAATTTGCAACTACATGTTAATTAACTCTCATTAATATGCAACTACGTCAACTAACTCCTTCATTTGCAACTACATGTCAACTAACTCTCATTAATTTGCAACTACATGTCAACTAACTCTCATTAATGTGCAACTACATGTCAACTAACTCTCATTAATGTGCAACTACATGTTAATTAACTCTCATTAATATGCAACTACGTCAACTAACTCCTTCATTTGCAACTACATGTCAACTAACTCTCATTAATATGCAACTACATGTCAACTAACTCTCATTAATGTGCAACTACATGTCAACTAACTCTCATTAATTTGCAACTACATGTCACCTAACTCATTAATTTGCAACTACATGTTAATTAACTCTCATTAATATGCAACTACATGTCAACTAACTCTCATTAATGTGCAACTACATGTCAACTAACTCCTTCATTTGCAACTACATATAAACTAACTCTCAATAATTTGCAACTACGTTAATTAATTCTCATTAATTTGCAACTACATGTTAATTACTTCTCATTAATTTGCAACTACATGTTAATTACTTCTCATTAATTTGCAACTACATGTCAACTACCTCTCATTAATATGCAACTGCATGTAAACTAATTAATATGCAACTACATGTCAACTATAATTAATTTGCAACTGCATGTCAACTATCATCCATTTGCAACTGCATGTCAACTAACTCCTTAATTTGCAACTGCATGTAAACTAACTCATTAATATGCAACTACATGTCAACTATAATTAATTTGCTACTGCATGTCAACTCTCATTAATATGCAACTACATGTCAACTAACTACTTCATTTGCAACTGCACGTCAACTAACTCATTAATATGCAACTACATGTCAACCATAATTAATTAGCGACTGCATGTCAACTATCATTCATTTGCAACTACGTGTCAACTAACTCATTAATTTGCAACTGCATGTAAACTAACTCATTAATTTGCAACTGCATGTCAACTATAATTAATTTACAACTGCATGTCAACTCTCATTAATATGCAACTACATGTCAACTACATCCTTCATTTGCAACTGCATGTCAATTACCTCTCATTAATATGCAACTGCATGTCAAATATAATTAATTTGCAATTGCATGTCAACTATCATTAATTTGCAACTGCATGTAAACTACCTCTCATTAATATGCAACTGCATGTAAACTAACTCATTAATATGCAACTGCATGTCAACTATCATTCATTTGCAACTACGTGTCAACTAACTCATTAATTTGCAACTGCATGTAAACTAACTCATTAATTTGCAACTGCATGTCAACTATAATTAATTTGCAACTGCATGTAAACTAACTCATTAATATGCAACTACATGTCAACTACATCCTTCATTTGCAACTGCATGTCAATTACCTCTCATTAATATGCAACTGCATGTCAAATATAATTAATTTGCAATTGCATGTCAACTATCATTAATATGCAACTGCATGTAAACTAACTCATTAATATGCAACTACATGTCAACTATAATTAATATGCAACTGCATGTAAACTAACTCATTAATATGCAACTACATGTCAACTATAATTAATTTGCAACTGCATGTAAACTAACTCATTAATATGCAACTACATGTCAACTATAATTAATTTGCAACTACATGTCAACTAACTCATTAATTTGCAACTACATGTCAACTAACTCATTAATTTGCAACTGCATGTAAACTAACTCATTAATATGCAACTACATGTCAACTATAATTAATTTGCTACTGCATGTCAACTCTCATTAATATGCAACTATGTCAACTAACTCATTAATATGCAACTACATGTCAACTACCTCTCATTAATTTACAACTGCATGTCAACTAACTCTCAGTAGAGTATTAGTAGACTGTTAGGGTTAGTAGAATAAGTTGACATGTAGTTCCAAAGTTACTTGTAGACCATCGAAAGAAAGTGTTCCCTACGTTCATAATACTGATTTATTAAAATATCTGTTAGTTAAATAATGGCTTGATGTTTTTGTGTTAGCTTTACCATGTGTGCTGTTTCAGGAATTGTTTGCTTTATAATGGCAGGAACCCAAAAGTCGATGGGTTATAAATTAATTCTCCTCAGCTTTTGTCTTTTGTGATTGCGATATCCACGAATAAAGAGGTGAAAATGGGCCAGTGTTTGGTACTGTGGTTGATGAAATCATTATTTGCATGTCATCTTCTGAGGTATCTGATGAGTTATCAGCTGCTGGTAAGTTTTGCTGTCAATCACTGAATGGTTTATCCAAATGTTTCATTGGAATCGTGCCTAGATGTATTCTGTACTGTGACCTTTACAAGTTCCGCTTAGATACACATAGTCACACTTGCTTGCAAATAAATCGCATTCCTCCTTCAGTGGTCTGTCTCTAGAGAAATAAAAAATGTGATCTAATCAAAACCCAACCAAAATGCCTGCCTTGTCAGGGAGTTTAGGCAAGCAGAATTCACTGCCAAGGGTGTGCCAGAAGACAGTGTGAGTAATGTGTTGTCATGAAAAGCTTTACGCATTGAAAGAAAACACAACAAGTGGCAACAGGGCAGCTGTAGTCATGGGGGTATTTGAGCAGCCACACCTGTATCGCACTAGAGAAGCAGTGGGAAAGTAAGAGAGAGGCGTTGGCTCACCTTTATGACCCATCCCTCGTAATATATGAAAGCTATGTTCTGTTGAGTAGTTACTGTATAAACGTGTGTCAGGATAATGCAGATCTAAAGGGTTAATTCAGGCCCAGCAATACAATTTTAAAACAGTCGAAATTAAAGATGGTCTAAGTGACTTTCTTTTTGCATACCATCCATAAAACCTCCCTAATACCTGAGAAAAATCACTGAAATATCTAAGATTGATAAAGATTGTGTGGTTGAAGTAGGCTATGCAAAATGATGAAAGTTAACGGTTGACTGAAATCATGTTAACCCTTGCCGGTTAGTCTGTGACTTAAGGGGTGGTAACACTACACTTTTCATTGCATTAGGCTCTTGACATGCCAAATGCCTCGCCTTGAAAGTAGACGATAATATCATTGGAGATAATCTCGATAAGTCACGGGAGAAGTGAAATAAGTGCACTCAGAATGGATGGTGCTCACTTCTGGTAGTGGATTGACCGGCTACCGTGTGGGATCAAAGACAAATATTGTGTGCTTTGTATGCTGGATATAATCTAAGAGGCTGTTTACACGACACAGAAAGACTAAAAACGTAAAACTTTTTATACGTTTTGGCCGTTCATTTACATGACAACTACATGTCAACTAGTTGTAGTTATAGTTGTAGTTGTAGTTGTAGTTAGGTGCCTGTAAACCCGAACTTTTTAAAACGGGTTTCAAAGTGTAAGTGTAAACAACAAAAACGCAAATCTCTGAAGACGATGACTTGATGCACATGCATATTACGTGTCTAGTCTATAGTGTTTCATCGCCATCGAATGGCCTGGCAGCTAAAAACAGCGTTTTTAGTCGTTTTTGCAGATCTGTGTGAATGGGGATCGTATTGATATTGCTGTCGCCTGTACACGGAAAACTGGTACACGGAAAAAACATTTTAAGTATATCGTTGTCATGTAAACGTACCCTAAATTCTGTTGCTTTTATATGAAAGCACCCCCCCCCCCCCCACACACACACACACACACACACACACACACACACACACATCCAAGACACATCTTTTACTTTTTTTATTTATATGTCAACTATTCCATACAGAGATTGCACTGTCTGTGTTTAGGAAGTAATTCACACATAAAACATGATATCTTGTTATTTATTGGGGACTAAATCAATTCATACCAGTGTTTCCCATCCACAGACCGATGGTCTAGCTGAACGGTTTAATCAGACCTTGAAGAACATGACCCGTAAGCTCAATAACAAGGTTGAAAATCAAAACATCTTTGACCTGCGAGCAAAACTCCAAACCCTTACAATAAGGTTGCTCAATTAAAGGATTAGTTCACTTCAGAATTAAAATTCCCTGATAATTTACTCTCCCCCTCATCTTTCAAGATATTGAAGATAGTGACTTCAATGGGGTTCAATGGGGTCCAACGGGTTGAAGGTCCAGATGTGAGTTTCAGTACAGCTTCAAAGTCTCGACACGATCCCAGACGAGGAATAAGAGTCCCATCTAGACAAACCAGCGGCATTTTATAAAAAAATAAACATTTATATACATTTTAACCACAAATGCTGGTCTTGCACTAGCTCTGCCATGTGCCACACATTACGTAATCAGGTTGAAAGGTCACGTGTGACGTAGGCGGAAGTACAGACCTAGTGTTGACAAAGCCAACATGAGAAGGCTAAATCAAATGCCATTTACAAAATAAAAGGTAAAACAACGATGTCGGATGATTTTGAAGTTGGAGTTTTTCACACTAAATTCTGAAACGGAACATGCGTGACCTTTTCAAAAACAATTTTTTTAACAATACCCGTTCTTGTCTTAGGACAACTTTAATGAACATATTTGATCCACTTTAAATGTTGACTACTGTAATAACGTATTAGACAGGACTGTGAGCTCAGGCGTTCTTAGCGCCGTCAAAATAAAAGTCACAACAACAAGCGTGTTTTACATCACTTCAGAGTTCCTACTGGCGGTGCGAATGCAACCAGGAAAATGTTTCTAAGGGAACCTTTAGTTCTTAGGGAACCCACCTGGACTACGTTCCCAGAACTACCCGGTGCAAAAGCCCCTTTTCAGTGGCTGTGCCACATTGCAGTGAGACAAAAGAACTGGATTCCAAATCTCAACAGCCTTGAACATTAAGTCCCGGGGAATGCTGAGCTCAGGGAACCGTGAGGTCCTTGTAGTCTTGACATTCAGATAAAGGGACCTAGCGAAGGTTTGAAGTCGCTGCAGAAGGTCATGGAGCTGTTCAATTCTTTATCTTAGAATAATGTTGCACAACTGTGGTTCATCCTGTCTTACCAGCCATGCTCCAGTAATGGTAAACCCCAATTCTCAATGCATACTCGGAAGTAACAATAGGCCTATATGCAATCAGTCACAATCATAAAAAGCAGTGCAAGGACTGTCACTTGTGCATTAAAAGTACATTACACGTGTGCAAATAATGATTTTGCTTGAGAAAACAACATAATTAAATAAATATTTAATATTTCAAAGCAAAAGCAGCTAAACTAAAAAAGGTACTGTAAGTGTTTTCCAGTTTTAGTTCCAGTTCACACATACAAATACACATACTCAAAGAGAGTGTTGTTTTGTTTTGCTTTTTTTATCCAGAAACTTTGAAAGTATAGCCAAGTTGTGATATACTTACAGTTCTTTCCAACTGCTAACACACAATTTTGCAAACTTTATCAAAATATTTAACACAATTCACAAAACCACACACCCAAACTGCAAAATACCTCATATATCCTGCGAAATGAAGCACTGCAACCAAAACTACATATAGCATTATCAAAATCAGACTTTTGCATGAAATGGCGCACACTTCATTCATATCTCCAGATTTTTGTCTAACCAACTACACACCGTTGGGCGTAATGAAGAGCACTCTCATCTTTAGTATGCTTTGCCATAATACTAAAATAGTTCAAATTCTAGAAAAATCTTCAGATTGTTCACATGCACAGAAATATTTGCAGATACACACACATGCTGTTGAAACATTTTTTTTTATTTTTTTTCACCAAACAAGTCAGTGCAACATATGCACAGCAGAAATATTTACATTGGACGTAACAAAAATATGCTCACAAAAAAACAGTAAACTGAAAAAGATTGAAGTGTTAACAATGAACCATTGAGGTGTTTGGTCAGGTGACACATGTATTGGCCAATCAGCTCATGTTGTGTCATTTTGAATGGCAGTGTTTTGAAATGGCGACTTTAAGTCAGATTGTTGTGTCTTATGCAGAGAACCGAGTTCAGTGCGTTTTGAAAGCAGAAAATTTGTTTAGACTTTTGGAGACTTGAGAAGAGGTTTTGCTCTCTGTGTGTCAGTTTAAATAATTGTGCTGTGCATGTCAGTTTAGTGTGTTAGCAATTGGAAAAAACTGTAATGCTGAAGCGTTGGATGTGAGGCTTGGGCGGTGCTCTTTTCTTGCGTTTCTAGTGTGTACAGTATGTGAAGCTTCTTTCAGTCATTACATTTATAGTAGAGGCAAGTTTGTTCATGTGTAGGCTCCTTCCAGAAGTGCAACTATTAACTGTACTGAAAGAAATGAAAGCACAAAATTATTAAGGGCTTGACAGGTGTGTCTGTAGGTGTGTGCCACTCTTGTTAAATACGATTAAGAGAAACACTATGTTCCCAGCCAGAGACAACAATCAATAGCACAGGTAGTATAGGTTAGCTCATTTTGTTTTAGGAAGTGTATTGAAGCATTAAACAAAACATTAGTCAAGAATTAAACAAAACAAAAAATTTACCAGTAAAAGAAATTGTTGCACAAGTCAAATCATTTAGGGTGTAACAATGAAATGTAAAACAATTATATACATAACCAATCTAAAAGGGAAGCATAAGCTTTATATTTAAAGGACCTTATTAAAAGAAACCTGATCTCTCTGTGGCCTCTTTCTTATCTTTATTTAGTTGCAGAAAGTTCTCTGACAAACACATGTGTGCTCTCTATGCACACCATTGATTGATTGATTTGTGCCCATCTAGTGCAAGTGACTATAGCAGAGCTGTGTATTATCAGCCAATTATATACTTTAAGTATATTAAATTCTGGTTCAGGTCCAAGTCTGTGAGAATATCATCTCATCAGACATTTACTAGCACAACTCATTTATAGAGCACCTTTAAGCTAATCTTTTAAAAACTCACAGTTTATCCTACAGTCTCCTGGCTCACAGTGACAATGATATTTTAAAGGGGTCCTTGATTATGATTTCAGTTTTTTAACTTGAGTTAGTGTGTAATGTTGCTGTTCGAGAATAAACAACATCTGCAAAGTTACAACAATATTTTATTTTACAGAAATCTCTTTTTAAGGACTACAACAAACGGCTGGTAGGGACTACAACACTACAACAGGCTTCTTCCTGGGTTGGTGACATCACAAACCCTAAAATTTACATAAACCCCGCCCCCGGAAACACGCAACGAAGGGTGTGAAGCCATGTTGGGCTGTTTTAGAGAAGAGGAAGAGTTGTTGTTGCTGGTTTTTACAGGTGGAAAAAGTTTGTCCTAAAGGCCCTTTCACACCGGATGCGTAACGGAAAAGCGAAACGAAAAAGCGAATAGTTTGTGTGCGAATAGTTCGCGTCAAAACCATTCACATCAGCCGCAACGCGAATTTGCGACGTCTGTGACGTTCAGAGAGCTTCAACATTCAGCCAACAGCTGAGAAAACATGGACACTTCATCATCATCATCATCCAGTGAAGACGAGCTTTTCATTTTCTTTAAAGGTCCCGTATTATGCCCCTTTTCACAAGATGTAAAATAAGTCTCTGATGTCCCCAGAGTGTGTATATGAAGTTTTAGCTCAAAATACCCAACAGATCATTTTTTACAGCATGTTTAAATTGTCATTTTTTGGGGCTCAGAAAAACGTGCTGTTTTAGTGTGTGCCCTTTAAATGCAAATGTCTCTCAGGACAATTTCATCTCATGGAATGATGATAATATCAGAAACTCTCAGTAACGGTGTTCATTTCGAGTCGGACAATAATGCCTACAGAGTCAGAGTGCTGTATAGAGATGGAACAGGTATAGTTTAGTAGTTTAATTACGGTTATAACGTATTTGTCATCTGCTTGTATGTATCCATTATTAATAGCCTACAAGTCTGCTGTTTCGGATCAGGTCCGAATGATGATCAAACATATACTGATGAGTTTAATAAAGTTTATTGTACATCACACAAAAGATGAAGCGTCAGTTTTACTTCAGAAAATCACCGTAAGAGCTGAGTAAACACAGTAAGTTATAAGAAGTGCGCAAGTACATAAACGAATTTCGATAGAGTTGAGGGAGCATTTTCTTTAAAAACAAAATAATTCCACCTCGTCTTCAGTGGCTGCCTCAGATTTCGGGAAGAGTGCTATGTGGATTATTACATCCAGCCACACAACACCTACAACGCTTGGGAGACATTCTCGTCAGTGCAGCAGCTGTGAACTCGATCAGGGCGGGGCTATGTTGAAACGGCAGTGTCTGTCACTCGTGGGCGGGGCCTGTGCTAGTATGAAGGCAAATCAGTAGCAAAACTCGAGAGCACGTAAATGTGAATTTGAGAACTTGTACAATAAATATTCGTACTTGTACATGAACATTTACACTCACAGCTCCAATGTGAAAACCTGTAAAATAAAAATCTGAAGTTGAATGTTGAAATTTGCACTCGCAGACAATAGTCACAAACCTGTATTCTGAATCTGAAGCAGCAGACAAGTAGACACAAATGTGTAAAATGCCATTCACAGAAATACAACGACAGACACAAACTTGTAATATATATTTTGCGTTTAATCTTACGTTCACATTCGCAGTACAACCTCAAATAGGCACTTGCAACTTCTCAAATCTGTCACTGCTATTTCAAATTTCGCGCCTTGACTTTTGCTACTCTTTTCGCGATATATCAGGTGCAAAACTAACTTGTGCACTTGAAACTCAGAGGCGGCGAGAGGGAAGGGGGGGCGGGAGCTGGGGTGTTCAAAGGAGCCGTTTTATTGGTTGGCAGCTAGCCAATGAAATGGGACTTCGATGATGTCACGAAACCCGTTTTACAGTCTATGGGCTTAATGCAGACTGATATTAAAAGAAATAAACGATATTATCAAACTCAGTAAACACAATGCTTATAATGCATACTACAGAAAAGCAGATGAGCACAGAATATGAACACAACGCGTTTAATTGAGACAGTGGTATTAAAAGACCAAACTCAGGAAACACCATACAAATAAAGCAAAGCAATTGAGCTCTGAATATGGATGCAACGAGTTTAATTGTACGTTTTCCTCCCATAGAAAACCAAGAAAACGCTTAATAAGACTTAATGGACCAACAGTTATAAAATAAAAAAACAAAAACAAAACACATAATTCGTTAAATTATTAATAAAACACAGGCAGCAAGTTTATTTGCACTCAACACACATTTGCTTTCTTTCGTCATATTCTGTGCTCATCTGCTTTTCTGTAGTATGCATTATAAGCATTGTGTTTACTGAGTTTGATAATCTCGTTTATTTCTTTTAATATCACTCTAATGCATTTCAGTGCACACGGGTTTCGTGACATCATCGAAGTCCCATTTCATTGGCTAGCTGCCAACCAATAAAACGGCTCCTTTGAACACCCCAGCTCCCGCCCCCCCTTCTCTCTCGCCGCCTCTGAGTTTCAAGTGCACAAGTTAGTTTTGCACCTGATATATCGCGAAAAGAGTAGCAAAAGTCAAGGCGCGAAATTTGAAATAGCAGTGCCTATTTGAGGTTGTACTGCGAATGTGAACGTAAGATTAAACGCAAAATATATATTACAAGTTTGTGTCTGTCGTTGTATTTCTGTGAATGGCATTTTACACATGTGTGTCTACTTGTCTGCAGCTTCAGATTCAGAATACAGGTTTGTGACTAGGGTTGCCACCTTTGATTTGTGAAAAACCGGGACACTCAGATTTTTTTTTTGTTGTTGTTGGGGGGGGGGGGGGGTGTTGTTTTTGCATGATTTTCCAGCGCTGTTTTTCCTTTATATTTAACTGAAATTTTTAACTGTAAAAAAAAATAATCTTGCAAATAAGTGTATTGTGATTGTCAAAACATTTTAGTAACTAAACTGAACTGTATTAGGTTTAGTGACAACATGTTACAATGTTTATATGGTAACAGTTACAATTTCTGGTAAGATACGTTTTTTATTATTGCTTGAAACAAATTTCAGGATTTCAATTCAGTTCAATTCTTGTGATTTGATTTAATTGACTGATTTGGATAAATATTAGGTACACAAGATAGGCATTCATTTTTCTCAAGAAAAAAATCTCACCTAATGCTGTAAACATACAGAGAGCCTTATCAGCTGGTAAAATTATTTAAGGTTAAAAATAACTTTATTTAACAAATTAAATATAATGCGTTTTTTTATTATAATAACAACTTTATTTAATGATAAGTAAATATAATAAATATGTAATATAGTAGCCTATGTTTAGCAAAATACTCTCTATAGCTCTTTTTTTCTAGCTAACTAACGTGCTATAGCCTATTATGGTCATCAAATGGCTTTCCTGAGGTAATGTTATGTGACAATTGTTCTCCAGCTGTTTTATTGACCCTTTCCGCGGTTGAAAAACACTGATTGATCGATATTATGTATGATGAATATACATTTCGGTAAGTTGTACGTTTTCTTTTAACATTCTTCATTCGTGTTTATTTACTATTAGCTAGAGGTGATCAGTTTACGTGCTGCTAGGGATCTTTCACGTCACATTTACAAACGCCAAAACGGTGTTTATTGTTTGAATTTCGTAATAAAATTTACAGAATCTGAGAGCTGAGATTTTTTTATATCATAAGTAACCTGCTCTGTCTAGTCTGTCGGTCTCCGTGTACTCTTTGCTTCGCGATTTTTCTGTGCAGCTCTGCAGTAACAGTAGAAGGAAACGGTTTGAAACCAGGAAATTCTACTTTAGAAGTACATTTTAACAAAAAACCGGGACAATTCATGTCCCGGGAAAGAATATTAATTTTCCGGGACTGTCGCTCAAAAAAGAGAACAATCCCTGGAAAACCGGGACGGGTGGCAACCCTGTGACTATTGTATGCGAGTGCAAATTTCAACATTCAACTTCAGATTTTTATTTTACAGGTTTTCACATTGGAGCTGTGAGTGTAAATGTTCATGTACAAGTACGAATATTTATTGTACAAGTTCTCAAACTCACATTTACGTGCTCTCGAGTTTTGCTACTGATTTACCTTCATATGCTAGTGACGTCACTAAAACAGCATTCTGAAAACAGGTCGTTGGGAGACACTGCTGATGATTTATGGAGATTAATAAAAAAGGAGTGAGTGGATTTTTATCACTATTGGCTGGTTGTGTACACACACTGTCAACACACATTTATGTCCAAACAGCATGCAAAAGTGAATTTTGCATAATAGGCAGAGGTGGACGAAGTACACAACTTCCTTACTTGAGTGAAAGTATAGATACTACTGGACAAATATTACTCCGTTACAAGTAAAAGTTGTAAAGACCTATTTTTACTTAAGTAAAAGTACAGAAGTACTCGATTTTAAAAGTACTTAAGTATCAAAAGTAAAAAGTAAATGTCAATGCATTGTTTTGTTGCATTGTTGTATGTAAGTAGGCTACCGTATGCCTCTGAATCTATGCCTGCATACCTAACCTCATATCAATATCAAATTTATTTCTAGAACACAGTTCCAGTAGTGGGATTGAATGTGAGATTGAATAAATGCACTCAATAACGTCCACAATGGTTTCCGACACCCAAATGGCTGTTCCCTCAAATATTGCCCTATTTAAAGTTTTTTGGCTTATAGTATGAATATGTTAGCTTTACTGTTATCTATAAGCAAGGGTGCTCCAAAAAAGTGACAAAATTCACATTTAGAAAACCAAACCCAACGTTGAAAATGAAAATCAGGTTTATGTCAGAATCCAATGTCAGATTGACGTTGATCTCCAACGTTGGACAGACGTTGTATTGTGGTTGAAAATGAAAATCGGGTTGACGTCAGAAACCAACATCAGTCGGGTTCTGACGTCAACCCGACTTTCATTTTCAAACAATATCCAACGTCAATCTGACGTCGGGTTCTGATGTTAATCAGATGTAGTGTTGTCACGATACCAAAATTATTGTTTCGATACCGATACCAAGTCAAGTATTGCGATTTCAATACTTTTTCGATACTTTTCCTAAAAAGGGAGAAACACTCTCAAATGTCATTGCTGTGCTTTATTTTAAAACCGGGACAACATTCTAATCATATAACACACTAATAAATGAACATATGAACAGCAGATATATTAAACATTGAACAAAATATGAAATATCAAAATATAAAAAATAAATTAGAGCAATGACATTCAAGGTAAAAAAATTATAAATTTAGCAGCATTATCTCATTTATCATAAGAAACATAAGAGCTTTATCTTGATTCTGATCTTTGAATAAAAATATGAACAGCGATTATATTAAACAATGTTTAATATTGGTAACATATTATAAGCCTCATTGGTGGTGATATATTTGACATGTGGGGAGAGAGTTGTGGAAGGCCTATACTTCATGTTAAACATAAATATATAGCAGCAAAGACAACGTCGGCAGTGTTGACGGCAAAATAGGCTACAGAATAATTCGTTCTGTATTAAGAGGTGCAATTTTTGAAAATCGATAATACTTTTTTAAATTACATTTATATTGTATTTATGTCAAAACTTTCAAACATCAAAATGTCATTTATTAATATGTATTCGTGTCAAAATGACATAGAAACATCTTTTCCTATTCTATTTTGCCTGGAAACGCTTCCAACCAGTGGTGTAGTCTAGTTTTTTGTAGTGAGTATACTGTAATATAATATATTACTTTTAGAAATGGTGTTTAAAAAAAAAAAAAAAAAAGGTGTTATTGTTTTGGCAAGTTTACTGTTTAAATTATAACATGTATGAAAACTTGTGTGATATTCTCTTAAAATAACGTTTTAATAGATTTTATTCATTCATTCATTTTACTGTGCAATTTCTTTCTAATTTCTTTGAGTTAGACCAAACTTTTATTTTGGTGGGTTGTAGACATTTGAGTTTCTGTGTGTTTTAATAAACTATTATTATTATTATTATTAGGCCTACTTGAAGTATACTCTACTGTGCAATAGTAATATATTTCTGTTATAATTTCTACAAGTTATACCGAACTTTTATTTTGACAGGTTGTTTTGAAGACATTACAGTTTCTATGTGTAGGCTATATGAAACGAATGAATGACGATAGTTTTGTCAAATTAAATGGTGAAATTCTCGTGCAGTGACTCTCATAGCAGCTCTGCGATGAAAGTGCACATGTGTATCCTATCCTACATCATGTCTCAATACAGTGAAACGCTGAAAACACCACGAGCGTGCGTGAGTCACGCGTGCTTCAGTGTGTGTGTGCGTAGTGGAGCACACACTGAGCGCTCATTCCCAGAGACGCGTAGAACAATTGCAGTCTCTTTTAACTTTAATATTCACAGACACTGGTCCATATCATATCCCTACTTTTGATTTATTCATTCAAAAATAGCCAAATTCCGTGATGACGTTCTGCTTAGCAAGCTCCATTTGTGACTGGATTCCGCGATTCGGTGTCGCTTCGCAAACACTGACGGGGTGAATTTATGAATGAAAGTGTTAAAGTTCTGACACAAAACGAAGTTGTTACGCATCCTCACGATTTTTTAAGTGGGTATACGGAAATCCTTGGCCTTTTCTAGTGGGTATACGGCGTATACCTGCGTATCACGTAGACTACACCACTGCTTCCAACACGCTTGCGTGTTGCGTGAAAAATAGGCGTCGGTTCTATTTCTAGCATGCACGCGATTTCCGCGCGTCTCGAGCTGCGCCCAGACACGTGTGTCACGCAGGCAGTTAACATGGGAGCCGAAATAAAAACGGACACGACACGCAGCCAGTGTGTCGCCGGCCATCTGGAACGCGGTCATTCTTAGAAGTATCGATACTAATAAATTAAGGAATCGTGACGTTTTTAATTTCCGATTTACTTTTGAAGTATCAGTGCACCGTGCAACAGAGCAAGGTAGGCAGCGTACTTCCATATGTCACTCCTCGCGTCATCTTTTTCTACGAGTCCTGGACCACTTGTGCTCGCACATGCAGCCATCTCGCTGTAGTGTTTTGTCACACTGACAGCGGCAGGTTCTTTGCTGCGTTTTTTTTTTTTTTTTTTTAAGTATCGATACTGATAAATTTAGGTATCGTGACGTTTTTAATTTCCGAGTATCGCGATACTTTTGAAGTATCGGTACACCGTGCAACACTAATCAGATGCAGGGTTCTGACGTCAACCCGACTTATATTTCCAACCAAAATGACTGACTGATGTTACTTTCTACTCAAGGACCTTGACAGAATTGTAGTGGAGTAAAAAGTACGATATTTATCTTTCAAATGTAGTGAAGTCAAAGTAAAAAGTTTCCAGAAAAAAAAAAAAAAATCAAGTAAAGTACAGATACTCAAAAAGTGTACTTAAGTACAGTACTCAAGTAAATGTACTTTGTTACTGTCCACCTCTGATAATAGGGGACCTTTAAAAGACAGAAAAGAAGGTTTTGGGTGCACCCAATCTTAAAGAACAGAGAGTCAGAAGGGGAGTAAGCTAATGTGCACAGTTTTTTTGCGTCTTCAACTAAACACAGTGTGTTTTGTAATGTCACTACACATTACATGTAACACACGAAGTAAGTTAAAATCATTCGACTAGAAACTGTAGATATCACACAAAGAATGTATAGTATACTAAAAGCAGCCCTAAATAGTCTCACTACATTTTGTTACATGTTCAAAGTAACAAGTCTCTGTCTCTATCTTTGACGATAATAGTGTTAGCTTTCTATCCCAAATGTAGTTTAGCCTGCTAGCCTACACACCACAGGACTATACCGACTAAAACTATCACACAACATACTCACAGTTGTGATAACCGAGTTGGTTGGCAATACTACGCCACACATTGTCTTTCAAATCGTTGTCCTTGTAGTATGTGATTGGCTGAAGCCTTTTCTGTCGCCGCAAAAGTAATAAAAAAAATCGACATCGAAGTGAAAAAAATAAAAGTCGTGTTTTCACCGCAGCACATTCGCGTTCGGTGTGGAAACACTCATTACACAAACAGCTGATCAAAAAATAAAACCATCGCGCAAATTATTTGTGCGTCAAAATCGCGTCCAGTGTGAAAGGGCCTTAAGGCTGACAAACTTAGAGAGGTTAACATTTTATTTTTAACACTGTTCCTTAAGATTATAACCTTAACGTTTGTCTGTGCGCTGCACATTTTATGGAGAACAGCTTCCAGAAGAGAATACAATGTAGGCTATATATTTATGGATCACAACTTGTAAGTATGTCTTATTATTTGTAGTTGTGTTTTCTTAACAGTTCCAATTATAAGCTTTATGTAGTTGCTATGATAGGTATGATGTAAATGAAGGGCAAAGCTTTTCCTCTGCTAGCCTGCTAACTAACATTACAGTATTGATGTAGTGTTTACTGGAGCTTTTGTAAGACTGTTCACGGCCCCTTAGGAAAATTATCCACGATTTTGTTATCGTTTACTATTTGTATTACCATAGTTTTCCCACAAATATGATTAAATGGTGGATAACTGTATCTACAAGAAAATTAAAAAAAAAAAAACATACCACTCTGAAATGTCCTGAGAAATCCATGCTTGAAATCCGTTCTCCATGATCCTCTTGTTCATTAACATTGTCAGGGTCTGAATCGGGCTCGAAATTGTCTGAAATTCACACCATCATTAATATTTACATCTGTGGGACATTTCCCGAACACATGCTAAAGTGCTGCCAATCACAACACATGGGCCAGCTAACCAATCACAGCACATTTCGTATATTTCAGAAGGAGGGGCTTCATCGAAAACGACACGTTCAACCAGACTGGGGAGAGAAGAGCTGTAATCACGTAAAATATGTACAAAAATAAAGTGTTTTTTGAACAATCAAGCATGAAATCATATTCTAGTACACCCCAAAAACAAAATCAAGACTTCGTAAAAGGCCCCTTAATAGACCCTATAATAGACCCCTTTAATGATTCAGAAAATGATTTCAGTATGAAGATAAAGGTTTGGATCATGAATTGTTTGTTGTTTGCTTTTGCGATCTGTTAGATCGTTTGAACCTGGAAAAGTTTTGAATGACGTCAGACTTAACAACGATGTTAAATTGATTAAAACCAGCTAAATAAAATGTACACAGTACAGGTTAAATGCAGATATCTTGCAGAGTTTAGCTCCAGCTTGCCTCAACACACCTGCCCAGAAGTTCCTAGTATCTTATTAAGACATTGATTAGCTGGTTCAGGAGTGTTTAATTAGGGTTGGAGCTGAACTCTGCAGGAACAGGATTGGACACCCCTGGGTTAAACAATAACGGGCCCAGGACTGAGCCTTGGGGGACACCGCGAGGTGTCACATGATGCCTGAAAGGTGTGTATCCTCCATACATAGCTGTCCTTGTAGGGCCGAAATAAAGGACATTCAACACAACAAAATGTTCTTATCTATGTGTTTAATCTTGCCTGGAGCAGAACCTTTTCTGGAAAAAAGAATGAAATTCAAACATGACATACACAAGAAAACACACCCAAGACATTACAAAGTGTTTTTCTTATCAGATTATAGGCTATATCTTGAGTGAGGTTGGACTGGACCTAAGTTTCAAAGGTAAACTCTAATTTGTTGAGAGTTAAGGATTTGAAAACAGGGTTTTAATTTCAATTTTAAATTGTAACTGGATGTGTGCACCTGATAAACGGGTGTGGAAATAAACTAAACTGGTTGGTTGAGATAAGTTTCTGTAAGATCCTTGCTGTGTTGCAAAATGCTAGAATGTTATGTTAAAAATTCATATTGCACATGGTAACGCATAGTATTGCGTACATGCTATGTTGCAATTAAGTTTGGTTTCAATAACTAGTTTTAAATTCTGACATAAGCAACAAAATTATGACTCATTTTCAATCTATCAGATTCAACATATGTCCTAACTTTCCCACACTAATGTTAAATTAATGCAATATGACAGTATGAGTGGTCATTTACACTTGTCAGCCGGGCTAATGGACAATTAAAAATGTTTTGTACTACTGACAGTGCACTTCACTTTTTTTTCAAAGACAAGAAGCAGACAAAAAAAGAACCTGACGAACCTCCCTGTACTCAGTCACAGAGGAGTGTAAAGGGTGTGTGAGACTGGGTGTGTTGCTCTCCTGTGGAAAACACACACACAGGCGAAAGTCCTCCGCAGACTGACTGACTGTGTGTGTGTGTGTGGGGGGGTGTGTTTGAGTCAGACAGGGCGTGTATCACTGTATCACTTCTTCTGTATCACTGTGATCACTTGTCATTTTCAACTTAATTTTTAACTCATGTAAGATGCGCATGCTCACCATTTCACTGATGTAATGATATGGGATACCACGGATATATTGTGTTCTGTGTTATGTTTATAGCATTGAAAACGAATCAATTAATGAATAATTAATTAAAATGTAACATTTTACAATAAGGTTTGTTAGTTAACATTAGTTAATGTATTAACTAACATGAACTAACAATGAGCAATACATGTGTTACCCAGTATTTATTAATCTTTTTTTCATGTTAGTAAATAAAAATCCAGCTGTTCATTGTTTGTTCATGTTAGTTCACAGTGCATTAACTAATGTTAACACATACAACCTTTGATTTTAATAATGTATTAGTAAATGATGAAATTCATATTAACTAAGATGAATAAATGCTGTAGAAGTATTGTTCATTCTTAGTTCATGTTAACTAAGGTATTTAACTTATGAACCTTGTTGTAAAGTGCTACCAAATAAAAAATAAAAGCTGAGGGGAAAATGCAGTAGTACAGTAGCCTACATCTCCAGCTTTTGATAGAAAGTTATTTTAAAAACAATTTGCATTATTGTTAACAAAGTTGGCAAAAGTTCAAGTATTTATTTTAAGAAAAAAAAAAAAGTTTTGATGAAGAAAAAAAACACGAATATTTAATTTTACCGTATCAGAGAATTCCGTGGGAAAGTGGGGGGGATTTTTCGGGAACACCTCATGTATGAGCCACACCTCATGGAAACACGGGTGTGTGTGTGTGTGTGTGTGTGTGCAGGTGTGGTCTAAAGGAAAACCGGAACTATCCAGCGCGCAGCGTCCATTACAGCCGCAGTCACCGCCGCGGAGAGACGCGCAAGAGCAGGAGAGCAGGAGGACTTTATCACTCTCACTGCGCTTTGTTTCGCTGACCCGCTGCTTTAGCTTCTGCAGAGATGAGTTTGTCCGGATCCCAGACCCGGCTCTACCAAATGGGCCCCAGGTCCAGCTCCAGGCCCGACCTCAGTTTACAGCGGGGCGACGGAGCGCAGCTCTTCATGAGTGGAAACGGATATCATTCCGATTTCAACGACGGTGGAGGATACGCGCAGACCATCACACACTCTTTCTCCAACAGATCACAGGGAGGAGGAGGAGGAGGAGGTGGTGGAGGGACACTGGGGTGAGTTTCCATTCATGCATTATCAAGTTACGTGTTATTTATTAACAAAGTCTGCACTAAAAAGTCGGAGGTCCAAGAATGAACATCTTAACAGAGCTATTCAAGTTCATTGTATAGCTCTCTGCTTTTACTGTGTCAGCAATTGTTTATTTTATATTTTGGTAAGGAAATGATGGTGAAACATCCGAGAAGAGGTGGATACTTAAGAGTCCAGATACAGTATGAAATAGTAAAGATTATGAACTTTTGTATCGTGCATGTTATTCCGTTATGTCGCGAGACAGGAAATGTCCATCACACTGACATGTTTCAAGTCTCTTGTAATGTGTAGGAGTGAGCGAGGCACGAACTATCGCTGGTTTAAAAGTTCACACACTTGCCCCGGCATTACGAAACTTTGTGTATTTACTAGTTGCCATGTCAACATAGGCCTAGCGAAAAAAATGCAGCAAAATTAAAAAAAAAATATTTGGAAGATTGAACATTTATTTAACCATAGCAAAAGTAATTTGATTAAGTATTATTATGTTTTGAACTATGCTGTATAGATGTGTTTTGCGGTGTGTTTTTTGTCAAACTAAAAAATGAGTTTATTTTTAATTATTAATAAATGATATTATTTTATATGAAAAAGTTAATAATAGCATTTTATTGACAAAATATTTTAGTTTGTCTTATTTTTTTTTTTTTATTAGATCAGACAACATTTTAATCTGTGGTATGGTCATGTTACAATGTACCTCACCTATGGGGCATGTTGTCACATTTCACTTCCATTCTTTCGGGGTAAATCAAGAAAAAAGTATATACTCTATTAACGAAACAAAACAACACAATACTAGACGTGTGAAATTAATGTGGGGATAAAAATAGATACTCTGAACCTCAAGTGGATTTACACAGACTGAGAAAGTAAAAGTGTTAGGTTGTGCCCCGCTCTCCCCTACTTTAACAAACAGTGCTTGCAAAAAAAACTTAGGATAACACTTTTTTTTAAGGCGACGTAGTTACACGTTACTACATGTACTTAATAATATAGTAATAACAGTAAATTATGCATAACTAAATAACTAACCCTAAACCAAACCCTAACCATAACTCTATAGTAAGTAGTTACTCAGTACATATTTGAGTAATTACAATGTAAATACGTCACCTTAAAATAAAGTGTAACCCGCTAAAATTGTTACTGCACGGTGCATATGGACTTTGCGTGTAAATGCATGTATTAAAATTAATGGCACATGATGTAATTCATAAAGAATGGCGGTTACACTTTATTAGGGCCCCATGGTGAGAGGACCCTGTTGGAATTGCTCTGTTTACTATTATTCTTCTCCAAAGTGAATTGTTTTTTTGAGGGCCTAAACATGCTCGGAAACTCATGAAACTTGGCACACACGTCAGAAGTGGTGAACATTTACGTGTGATATGGGTTTCAGAAGTGGGTGTGGCAAAATGGCTCGATAGCGCCACCTACAATATTTTGACGAAGTGCCCCTGGCGCTACGGCTCACGTACAGGTATGAAGTTCGGTAGACACGTGTAACAGGCCGATATCTACAAAAAAGTCCAGGGGCGAAATCTGAAACCAAACAGGAAGTGAAATATTTTGACTTTTCTCTGCAAATTGGTGCAGTTTTTGCCATTTCCAGACGTACTTTAACAAACTCCTCCTAGAGATTTAATCAGATCCACATCATATTTTGTCAGTCCTTGGCAACGTTAAAGTCCCCATGAAATCAAAATTGACCCTATTTACTTTGTTAGCGCATATTACTAGTCTTGTGGTGAACAATTAATCCGTGCAAGAAAATATTTAAAAAAATTTTTTTTTACCATGGTAATCTTTAATCAAAATCTGAAAATGCCCCTCCCCTCTGCATTGGAGGACCTTCTCTGATGACGTAGGTTTGAGGAATTGGTTTGGGCAACGCTTAACCACTCCCCTCAAACCGTTAGTCTGTTATGAGCAGAGATGGAGAGGAGGAGCGCTAGAGTAAAACCCTGCCCTCTGTTTAATATTCCTTTTCACTGGGAAATACGTCATAACACTGGAGAAAAGTCGTTTGCAACTTCCGGTTCACGGGGACTTTAAATTGACCCTTCGCTAAGCCACGCCCGAAAACTGCCACAGGCCAATCGTGGGAAAAAAGGGAATTTTTTCCCTTCCCGAAACCAAGGGGAGAAATGCCGGGCATGGATCAAGCACTGTGGGACGCCCCATTCACAACTAAATGTCGACAGGATTAACAAAAACACCTACGTTTGCTCCACGACGTGTGAGCAGTAGCCTGGCGCGCTAAAAATATAAGCGTGAGAATGTTATCATTGCAAAGTGGTCAGGCTAATGTCTTCTGTTTATTGCACAAGATTTATGGATAAGCGGTTTGATTTATAATTATTAGATTATTTTCAAATGTCACTCACCCTGCTGTGCATGCACAAAGCTGTTCCTCAATCTGTGTGTTTCCCATTTGAATGGTCAGCGTACGAGGCGGCTGCTGCCTGTGCTGGGACCTGTAGGCTTTAGCTTCAGTTTTGATGAAATTATTCTCTAATCGGTTGCATATTATGTCGTGGATTTATCCCTCAAACGCATACTGCAGTCCCTTTTGTCTTGCTCTCTCAGATTTTCACCTGTTCGCCAAAAATGACTAATTATCTCCTTGGGAATGTCTGACACCGGTGCATTCATACTGTAATAGACGTGCCAGGTGCGAAAGCTTGTCAGGCGTAGCAACAGTAACTAAGGAGGGCGGGGCATAGCGAAGGGTCAGTTGCGAAGATCTTGAGGTTTCGCTGAAGGGTGTGTCCGTGGCGGCCTGACAAAATTTGAGGTTTCGCCATGAAACAGGAAGTTGTTGAAACTCGGACATACAATGTCCGATCTGCCCCAGACTTCGCATGTTTGATAAGAGTCCTGTCCTGAACACATCTACATGCCAATATTCATTTATAGTAATAGCGCCACCTGCTGGTAGCAGGAAGTGTGGCAAATACAAACAACGTTTACATACTCCTCCTCTATTTACCTACTCAAATGCAGATTGCCCACCGTCTTCCTAAAGCCACCTTCCTTTCATCGCTGCTTGCAGCTTTAATTTAAGGTGTCATTGTTACCGTGTAATTATATATTTAAGTACTGAGTAATATTAATTAACTACATAAACTTACTATAGGGTTAGGGTAGGATTAGGGTTTGGTTGAGGGTTAGTTGCATGTAATTATGCATGATTTACTGTTATTACTATGGTAAGTGCATGTAACATATGTTTCAAGGACACTGTAAAATAAAGTGTTACCAGAATGGCTTGTTTGTTCCCATTTGAGAAATCTGTCTTCTACTGAAAATGATGGAAATGATAAATCTATCCAACAGAATGTGAAATCTTTAAGTTTTCTTTAAAATACTGTAAATAAAATAATGTAAATAATTATAGTGACCTAATACGTAGTGTACCTTCTCAAGAACACTTGTGTATTTATATATTCTCCTAGCATGTCCTCGATGTCTGTTCAGAAAAGAGCTCAGATGCTCTACCAGGATTGCTGTGGCTTCCTGAAGCGAGCGCAGAACCTCCTGGAGAACGTAAGAGTCATTCACACACACTTCCACTCTTCTGCATGTGACACACACACACACACACACACACTCACAGTGATCTCTGCATGGTTCTGATGTGGTGTTTCAGATGGGACCGGCCGCTGAGGTGGACAAGAGCATGATGGCGGCAGCGGAGGCCATAGAGCAGATGAAGATGTGCGCCATAGAGTTACAGAACGCCAGAATACCCAACGACAACATCGTGCGCAGGTACAGCAGTGTGTGTGTGTGTGTGTGTGTGTGTGTGTGTGTGTGTGTGTGTGTGTGTGCGCCATAGAGTTACAGAACGCCAGAATACCCAACGACAACATCGTGCGCAGGTACAGCAGTGTGTGTGTGTGTGTGTGTGCGCCATAGAGTTACAGAACGCCAGAATACCCAACGACAACATCGTGCGCAGGTACAGCAGTGTGTGTGTGTGTGTGTGTGTGTGTGTGTGCCGTAGAGTTACACAACGCCAGAATACCCAACGACAACATCATGCGCAGGTACAGCAGTGTGTGTGTGTGTGTGTGTGTGTGTGTGTGTGTGCCGTAGAGTTACACAACGCCAGAATACCCAACGACAACATCATGCGCAGGTACAGCAGTGTGTGTGTGTATGTGTGTGTGTGTGTGTGTGTGTGTGTGGTTTCTACAAAAGAACAGTGTTTTAGTTTACAATAAACAATGCCAGATCAGATTCATGGTAACTGCAAATGTTACATTGAATTCACAGGAAATAAAGTACTTTAAACAATACTTGAGGCCATCTACTCATACTAACCCTGTTGAAAGAGAAACCAAAAAAAAAAAAAAAAAAATCTACTCATACTAGAAGCTCATCAAATACACATCTAAAGAACATGCCTAAGCAGGAAATATAGCAAGCATAAAAATAAACACATTAAGGACAAACTTGAGAAATACTGAATAATATTTAACTATCAAACAAAGGCACTTACATGGTCAATTACAAACACGCAGGAACAAAGAAAGAAAGGAGAAAAACTCAGTCCTCTGCACAGTACAAGAAGATGCTGTGGGCACAGGTGCGGTTAGTGAAGTCACGACACACTTCTGTAACCAAGAACACACAGGGTAGAGTCGTGATTGGCTACAATGATAATGCCAAGTTAAAATCTCTTCGTTTTAAAGCACCTTGTTGAAGAAACACCAGATGTGTGTGAGGCTGAGCTGAAGAGTCATGTGAACTGAAGGCTGGTTGTGTGTGTGTTGCAGTGTGGACGAGTGTGTGTTGTTCCACACGGAGATCCGTAACTCCATCACGGGCACGACTCTCCGCAGAACCAGCACTGCGAGCGGCGGATGGGACGATCCCAGCAAGAGCTTCCAGGACGCTTTATCCTGGATCAACCAGAAGAAGGTGTGAAACACACACACACACACACACACACACACACACACACACACACACACACACACACACACACACACACGAGTCCTTCACTCGAAACATACATGAACCCAGTCAGTCTGCTGTCTAAAAACTGTTAAGTGTTACCAATGTTTGACTTTTGCAGATTATTCGTGATATTAGTACATTAGTACTACTTTTGCCATCAGTTGTTGCCAGGGTTTTTATCATTTATTAAAACTATTAAAAAAACATTTATGTTAATTGAAGCTAAGCTGAAATTATTAGTTGAAAAACTTGGACTAAATTTAGTTAAAAACTTTTTGGCAATAAACTGAAAATTATATAAGTTGAAACACTAAAATTATTAACTGGAAATATATAAAACTAAAACTGAAACTGAAATAAAAATAAAAATAAATTAAACCTAAATCGTAATAATAAAATAATAAAATGACTAAAGCACATAACAGAATGACTGATAATTAAAATAAAATTAACATGAAAACTAGAAATATATATAAAAAAAGTTCTAATTGAAAAATTATATTGATAAAACTAAATTAGAAACTAAAATAATGCTGGTTGTTGGACTTAAACTAGAAGTGAACAAGATTTTTTATTTTTTTACTGTTTTTGAAAGAATTCTCTTCTGCTCATCAAGGCTGTGTTTATTTGATCAACAATACAGTAAAAATAATGAAATATTATTCCAGTGTAAATCAGCTGTTGTCAATGTGAATATATAGTAAAGTGTAATTTATTCCTGTGATCAAAGCTGAATTTACAGCATCATTACTCCAGTCTTCAGTGTCACATGATCCTTCAGAAATCACTCTAATATGATGATTTGCAGGTAAAACACATATCATGCTCTATGGCTACAGCATCTGCTGTATATTTGCCTGAGAAACCTCGGATATTAGTGTGAAATGTTTCCTGGGATAGCGACAGCTTGTCATAGAAGCAGCTTCCCTGGAGCTTCTGTAAAAAAGTGTGATTTTTCTTTGTTTTCTCCCATAAGATGTATTTATTTTGGTATGAATGAATGTGTTTAGGCTGATTCAGCAATATTAGATCATATTTTTGACTTGAATAAAGCCGGTTGATTTAGATATTTTCAGGGTGGCATTTGTCCGAGTGTGTGTGCAGTATCACAGCAGATCTCCTGAGCTGAGCGTCAGTGTGTGTGTGTGTGTGTGTGTGCAGAGGATGGTGTGATTTATCATGTGTTTAAGGGTTTACAGGCAGAACAGCCCATAATAATGACAGCAGTGCGCTGGAATGCACTCGCACCTCCTCCTCCTGTCCAGACCGGCTCAGCCTTATCTCAGACCCTCTGAAGGGTGACGCATTTACAAAAACAGAGACAGAGAGAGAGAATAGGAGTGTATGCGACTCCCTGACTTGTTGTTACTTGTGGTAGTGTAGAGGACACACACACACACACACACACACAAACACACAGCAGGAGACACACCCGGCTCTGCTGAGACACTCCCACACCACTTTCCCTTTAAAGCAAAGGAGTGGCGAACGAGCAAGACTTAAACTGTGTGCAGAATCAGCAACAGATTCACTAAGCCAGTGTTGTGTTGTCGAGCTCTTTGCTTGTTTGTTTCATAGCAACTGTACACTGTAAAAATGGTCACTTATAGAGCTGTACGATTAATCGCTAAAAGATCTCAATCTTGAATCAAATATGTGATCTCATTCCTGAATGACAGTGATTCAGCTCTGTCTGTATATTAAACCTCTGACGAGTCGATCACAGTGATCCAGATCTGATCCAGAGAGAGCCGTTGTCCTGTATAGATATGAAACATCTTCACTAACAGTGTTTTCAACACACAGTATCATTATAATCATTCATATTAATCACAGAAGCACTGGGATAAAAGTTTATAGGTCAGATATAAACACTGATGTCTACGGTAGCGATCCAAATACAGTAAACCAGCTTTTACTCGACACTTCAAATAAAGATTGTGTCATTACATCGTTACACCAGTAGGTGGAGACAAGAGACTGTTAAACGTGTGTTTGTCATTGAATCATTCGCTGGAGAGATTCGGTCAAAAACACTGATTCATCCAGTCAGGGAACCAAGTCATTGAATCATTCACTCAAAACGACAAAAAATTCTAATTAATGAAATATTTTTAAATAGACTGCAGCAATTAACATTTTGTCAGAATCTCTAGTAAAAAACACGTTATTTTGTTTGGTTGTTCATTCAGAATCGATATCTCAGTTTGAAACAAAATTATTGTGATTCTAAAATATTTAATATTGCAGAGTCAACCTAAGTGCATTCATGTATACCAACAAAATCATTTTAGTGGGTTAAATCAAGTAAAAAAAACATTTGCACATTATCATCCACCTGTGACACACACACACACACACACACATTCTTGTACATCTATCTTTATGAGGACATTCATTGACACAATGCAATCTCTAGGCGCTTACCCTAACCTTACCCATCACAACTAAGTGCCAAACCCGAACCCTTACCCTAAACCGACCCTTAACCTCATTATAACCTTATCCCTAAAACACAGTGTTGACCCTCAAACAGGCCTTTAAAGGCTCTCAGAAACTGAGGACTGGACAAAATGTCCTCACTGTATTCTCTTTGTCCTCACCCCAATGGTCTAAAACTCAAACTGGTCTTCACAAAGATAGTTGTACAAGTACACACACACACACACACACACACACGCACACACACTGAGGTTAGACAGAGAACACATTGTTTCTCTGAGCAGGAAGGGGGAGGAGAAAAACAGGGAGTGTCTGTAGCAAAAGAAGCGGAGAGAAAGCAGTGAAAGTGAGTCTGGTGAAACTGGTTTACTGCGCTTTAACACTCTTGTCTCTGTCGGAGTGAATGCTTGAAATAACTCTCCTAAAGAAAACCACAGCGCTGTGTCTCGCCCGTCCCACGGACCCTGATCACACACATTACAGTAGGAGAAGCCACACACTGCTCTCAGATCAGCTGATGTTAATGATCACACACTGACCCCTACAGTTCATCAGTGGTGATGATGAAGATGATGATGATGATGAAGCGCACGATTATTCACCTGAGGTCAGACAGATTAAATGATGAGCTTTAGAGTGTGTCAATTCTGCAGACTTTACTGAAATAAAAGGATGAGTCCACAACACAGGAATACAGCGGGAAACCCCATTCCTGCTTAGACAATTCCTGACAATCAGCCTAGGAAATGGAGGCTATATTTACACAGGATAATGACGTGAATAACAGGAAGAGAATATTACAACAGTGGTTAAAATCACCAGATAATGCTGCATCCCAGTTCACATACTTGCACTGTGCACTCAAGTACGTACTGTACTGTAACTGTGGGAAAAACCAACATGTCAAACTTGTTACATGAATTCTGTCACAGCTCACTTCCTCGAGGACATGAATTCCGAACGGAATTCCGCATTCTAATTCTGATTCCGCACACATGCATGAAGAGAATGTGCAGAATAAGAGTGCTTGAAACTAATCAAAATAAGGAACAACAGAACAGAAAATACATTACTTTAATATGCATTGAATTTTTTATTATTATAGAAATTATAATATATAACACACACAAAAAAAATAAATATATCTTTTGAATGCAAATGTGAGATTTGCGATGATCAAATAGACATTGCAGTAATTCTGCCTCTGGCGCACAGAGTCCGCTTCTGAGGTTTCCTGAAGCGTGTGTTGTTTACATTGCAGGAATTATGGGCCGCATTACAGAAAGATTAAACTTTACAACCCTCTCTTATCGGTTTGGTAACCATGGCAATTTCAGTTAGGACCTCATTTGGGACAAAAGCTATTACAAAAGGACATTTCTTAAGTGCATAATCTTATCTTAACTACAGATATAGGAAAATGGTATGGCAGAAGCATCCTAACTCCACAAACAACCCTAAAAACTGTCTTAACTTTAGGACAACCCCAATGGTGTCCTAACTTCAAAAGTATCTGAAACTATAAAAGCCTCATAATAACAGCCCTGTTTGAGAAGGGCGTCACGTTTATTAATGAGACAAGATGAAGATCAGCGATGTTTGATGGTGGACACCCAAATGATGTGCTGTTGAAGCTTATCAAAACTTCACTTAATGAAAAGCACCACTTATTTTTTCACAGCAGCTGTTTGCTTGGTAACAGACCTGAGAGTTGATCACCGAACTCGATGGAGGGGTTTAAGATTTAAGAAGACTTAAGATAGATAGTTTCTGTGGTTTCCGACAGGTTCTGAAACAGAAGGTTAGGGTTAACTGGGTTATTCTGACTTAACTTACCCAGTTTAATTGGTAAAATTATCTGCTGTTTCGGTCTTTACATGATGAAATGAGAAGATTGCAGATGTTGGTGTTGTGTGTTGTTCATGTGTGTGTTTGTGTGTTGCAGAGACTCATTGAGACATCACCCTTCGGTGAAGATACTGAGACCATCAGCCAGCAAATCCTGAATCACAACAAGTTCCACAGTTCGATCCAGAGAAGCCTGGAGGTGGACCGGGCTCGGGATGAGCTGGTACGAGGACTGAAGCTCTTTCACACCGAAATCCCAGTTCATGTCCTTCATATGATTGAGTGGGGATAGTAAAGGCCTGTTCACAGCCAGAACGATAACTATATTAGTTGTGTTTATTATAAGCGCTCTGCAGTTTTGTCGTCTGTCTCTTTAAACGCTCAAGCTCTTTAAAGCTGGATGGATTCTGATTGGCTGTCAAAGTTTTTATCATTCATCAGCTGGAAAATAATCGTTCTGAAAGTTATTATTAACGATATAATTTCTCTGTACCGTTATCGTTGTAGTTGAGCTGTGGATTTTTAGAACGATATCTTTATCGTAACAGTAATCGTTCTCAGTGTGAACGGGCCTGAAGAGGATGAAGCTCGGACCAAATGAACCAATCAAACTAAGTTTAAGTGTTTAAGCATTCGAAATTGGATGCCTGATTCATGATTATGATAAAACATGTGATGGGGAAGAAAGAGTGTGAGTGTGTGTTGTTGAACTGTGAGTGTGACGAGTGTGTTTGTGCTTCAGCTGCAGAGCCGAGAGAAGGGTGGACTCCACGCGCTGGACCAGGAGTGGGACACTTTACAGGTCAGATGACCAGACACACTCACAAACACCGACTCTGAGCCTTACACACGTCTTTGATCATGTCAAGTCAAGGCAACATTTATTTCTATAGCACATTTAAAAGCAACAGAGTTGCACCAAAGTGCTGTACAATAAAACATTGAGCATGTGAAAATAAAGCATAAAGAGAAACCATGCAACGTACAAAATATAAAAACTTTAAACAAAATACAATAAAAAAAACATTAAACCTTTAACTAAAATAATAAAAAGCCTAAGACAATAAGACAAATACAATTTAAGAGATTTAACTTACCTTTGTTTATTGTTCTCAGCAGATAATAACAAGCAATGTAATATTACAATATTCAGATTATTATTTCATGTGCTTTACAGGTAGTTCAAATGTTGTGAAATGTTTAATATGCAGTGCTTTTAGGAGATACTGTTAAGGTTAGAAGGTTAGAATCAAGTGCCACTTCGTAGAACATCAATAAGGATGTTTATAAAAGCCTCAGATCTTGTTTGGTCATAATGGTGCGATCATGCCATCATAAAAGAGCTGCCCAATCAGAACGAGCCATTTAGAGGAAACCAAAGCATTCTCATTCAGTCACTAAATCATTTCACGATATGCTTAAAACGGAGACGTTTTTCCTTGAGTTTTTCACGTACAGATCCGCGAAAACGACTGAAAACGCTGTATTCTGCTGTCAGACCAGTAGATGGCGATGAAACACTATAGACTGAACACATAATACGCAAGTGCATGACATCGTCGTCTTCAGAGATTCACGTTTTTGTTGTTTACACGGAGACCGTTTTCAAAAACTTGCACTTTGAAACCCGTTTTTTCAAAACTTTGCGTTTTCAGGCTCCCAAAACGTGAACGAACGGCCAAAAAAGTTTTACGTTTTTAGCTGAAAACGATGGCGTGTAAACAGCCCCTCAAATACAGGAATAACTTTTCAAAGACTCCACTAAATGAACATGAGGAAGGCGAGAAACTCTTATAAATAAATACACTCGCAGGAAATGAGGCACAGGTGAGAACAATAACACATGATAAACTGGCGGGAAACTGAAGTGAAACACAATGAGGGCCTCTAGTGGCCAAAACTAGTCCATAAATGTAACATATTACTTAAATAAAAGTAAAAATTTCCAAAAGTAAACACTATGAATTGAAAGGCTTTAATTGAATAAAAGGCCAACCAACCCTTTGTTCAGTGTATCTCTGGCTTCTCTCGTCATGAGCCGAATCCTGCATTCACACGCGTGATGGTTTCTTCTTCCCTGCGAGCAGAAGATGTCTCATCTGCGCATATCTCAGCTGCGAGACCTGCAGGGCATCATCGAGGAGATCTCCAGGGCCATCATGTGGGTCAACGACCGAGAGGAGGAGGAGCTGGTGTTCGACTGGGGCGATAAGAACATCGACACCTACATCCCTCGCAAACAGGAGAGCTACTCGGTGAGACACACACACACACACACACACACACACACATTAACTCCATCCATCTGCAGTCTGTGCAACACAGGCCGAGTCTAGCGATCTAGTTGCCTTAGTTAACTGCAACATATTAGTTAACTGCAACATAAACTAGATAATGTATTAGAATAAACAATACATGTATTAATTGGTAACACTTTACAATAAGGTGCATTACTTAACTAGCTTAGTTAACATGAACTAAGAATGAACAATACTTCTTCAGCAATTATTAATCTTAGTTAATGTTAATTTTAACATTTACTAATACATTATTAAAATCAAAGGTTGTATTTGTTAGCATTAGTTAATGCACTGTGAACTAACATGAACAAACAATGAACAGCTGGATTTTATTAACTAACATTAACAAAGATTAACTAATACAGTAACACATGTATTGCTCATTGTTAGTTCATGATAGTTAATACATTAATTAATGTTAACTAATGAACCTTATTGTAAAGTGTTACCTATTAATGTATTTATTAAAACTATCATGCATGATTTTAGCTTCTAATGTGTGTGGTTCCTGCTAGAAACTGATGAGTGATCTGGAGGAGAAAGAGAAAGAGCTGAATAAGCTGAAGACGAAGGTGGACGTCCTCCTGAAGAACCAGCACCCGGCGTCAGATAAGATCCAGGTGAGGACTGAGGACTGAGGCACGGCTCACACACGACACAGCTTGACACAGCTTCTCTCATCCTCATGCGGAGTTTTCAAATGTCTGCATTCCTGATGAAATGGCCAGAAAAGGAGATTTGAATCATTTATTATAAATGTGATTCACAGCTGTGATTTTTTTTAGCCAATCAGGACTTGCTGGAGATCAATTATCACATATGTGCTTATTGTGCACCATTTCCAATCAGTCTGTCATTTTTACAATTCTAAAGAAATGTGAAAATATTAGCTTGAAATCATTGTTTTAAAGAAGTGCATTTATTTTGATGTTGACTAACACACTAAAGCACAGTGTAGTGTACTTGATTATAATTGAACTGTAGTGTGTTATACATTACATTTAAAGTTAGTAAATGTACTAAATTGCAAACTTCCTCATTACAGATGTACAACATGAACACGACCTCAGCTTTAGGCTGTAAAAACATGTCTCGTTCGTGCTATAATCGTGCAGATCATGGAGTGGAGGTTTGCTAGTGTGATTTCAGACTCGTGATTTTTCTCAAGCGAACAATAAAATTAGTGAAAAAAGCCCAAAGCCCGATCCTGAGCCACATATAGAGTCCAGAGAGACACGTGTGGTGGGCTCTTTTACATTTTTTGACAATCACATAGCAATCATTTTCCATAGTTAATAATTTTACAATCATTTTAATCTATTAATTTAGCTCGAAGCACTTGGTATGCAGACTCAGATCTGTTTCAGACTGTTGTATTAGGCTCACGTTAGCTTGTTGAGCTGAAGCGTCTGGTTTACGTAAAGCTTCATGATGTGAATGAGCTCTTCTCTCTGCTTCTGTCAGGCGTACATGGACACGCTGCAAACCCAGTGGAGCTGGTTACTGCAGATCACCAAGTGCATCGATGTCCACCTGAAGGAGAACGCCGCCTACAGCCAGGTGAGGGCTATAGCCTGTATATACTGTATATTGTTGTGACGAGGACTGAATTGGTGAATATTCACGTGAACAGTAGAGAAACACGTTGCATGTGTGTCCCAGTATCAGATCTGTGCATTACTGAATGGAATCGTATCTTAATCAGCAGCACTAATGTTGATCACCACCAAAAACATCTAAATCTGGGTGACAATCTGTAAACATTAAATATGGTTTAACAATTATAGCCATGAGACATAAACAGGTTTTTACTGTAAGGAAAAAAAAACACCTATTAAGCTTTTTTATGTAAAGTTATATCACATTTTAAGAATTTGTTTCCATGACCAGGTAATGGGTGAAAGCCTAAAATGACTGTAAAAATTTAGAGCCCAAATAATAAACAATCATTTGAATGCAAGTGATTTTATGAATGATAAGCTACACATTTCCACTTTTAATTCCTTCTAAAATTGGCCCCATGTACACTGTAACCTTTATTTATGCTCAATTATGTTTTGTCCTCATGAAGAATGTTTACATGCATAATTGAGCTTCTGTCTGAGTATAGGTCACACAATGCATCAATATTTGTAGGAATAACATGTTGCATACTGCAGGATTATTATCATTAACTAAAATTATTAAAAACATTTCTGCTAACTGTAAGCTAAATTAGAAATTAGAAATCTTGCCTTTGCAATAAACTTGAAGTTGATGCACTAAAATGATTAACTGGAAATACATCAAACTAAAATTGAAAGCCCCAGTCCCTCTTCACTGTAACTGCATTGAAAAGAGCAACCAGTCCGTCATTCAGCGTTTCTGTTTTGTGTTGTATGGAAGAAAGTAAGTTTAATTTGTGTTTTTATTGGTCTGTAGTTCTTCAAGGAGGCGAACGAGACGTACACCAGACTGCAGAGAGACCACGAGGGCATCCGTAAGAGGTTCACCTGTGACAAGAGCACACCTCTGGAGAATCTCACAGAACTGCTCAAAGGCCTGGAGGTACGACACCTGTCGAGTCGAACACGTGAGGACTGCTGCACGATCCCTCTGTGCTCACTGAATCCTGTGTGTGTGTGTGTGTGTAGAAAGAGAAGGAGAGGATGATGGAGAGCAAGAGGCAGGTGCAGACGCTGGTCAGCAAGTCCAAGAACATCGTGTGTCTGAAGCCTCGTAACCCCGAGGAGAAGAGCAGCGGTCAGGTCATAGTGAAAGCTCTGTGTGACTTCAAACAGGATCAGGTGAGTGTCGTCCTCATATATAAGTGACGTCTTTATGAATCATTCATTCAGTAGTTATTTCTATTGAACTGAATAGTGTATAGAACAAAACTTTTGAATGAATGATTCAATGACTCAAGGTCCTCGAACACTGAGTCAGAGTGTTTTTTGTATTCGTCATCCTAAAAATTTGTCACGCACAGAAGCCTTGCACACTGAGTCCGATGCGTATTTATTAATCCGCTGTGGAAAAAATTTGCAAAACAACACAAAATGGAGTCTTGAAGCAGTGAGAATGATGTTGTTGTCCTCTCTCTTCTTCTTCTTAAGCTTTGCTAGCAATACTGGATATTGAAGACCAACAATTTCCATGAAACAATTGATCCTTGAACAGTCATTTGTCGCCACCTACTGGTGTAACAATGTAATGATACAATCTTTATTTGAACCATTAAGTTACTTTTAAAGGTGATTTACTCTATTTTGATCACTTTTGTAGAAATCAGTGTTTATATCCGAACTATATAGGACCCAGAGTTTAGGATGTGTGCATGTACTCCTAGGAAATTCATATTTATGAGTTGTGCACTTCGTTGGAGCAAGATTTCATTTTCTTAACTCTTTCCCCGCCAATTTTTGCCAGCCACCACCAGCATGGTGGTTTAGTGTTTTGTTGAATGAATAATGTTTAATTCTAGCTTCATGCATTCTTTTTTATCAACACTAAAATGTTGCACGTTTCATAAAAAAACATTATGAAGAAAAAGCAGAAAAAAACTGCTATGTGCATAAGCATTGCTTTTATTGCTTATAAGAGCGCAAGAGTAATGTATAACTGTGAAAACATGGAAAGTTGGAAATGTCTGTCAATGGCGGGAAGCGTAAATTAACTACACAAAATACAGCAAGGTCTTTTGGTTACACTTTATTTTAAGGTGTCTGTGTTATTGTGTAATTATGCATTTAAGTACTGAGAAATAATAATTAACTACATGTACTGTAGAGTTAGGGTTTGGTTTAGGGTTAGTTGCATGTAATTATGCATAATTTATAGTTATTACTATAGTAACTACCGTTTTTTAACCCTACTTCTAGAAAATTGCTGCAGATACCAAGCGCATAATAACTTTTTCAGTTTCTGATATGAGTAAACATTCAGTTTCAACAAAAAATTACCATCAACTATAGACGTTACATCCATTGATTCTGCCATGTTTCTCAGTGTGTCCCACTCTTAGTTATGCCTTATGTGTTATGTGCTGGCGTTCATGTGTGTGAACATGACCTGAACGCACCAGCCTCCAGCTGTCATTTTCAAGTAAACCCAAAGGCCTTGTTTAGTTGTTTCAGGTGTCATTTAATGCTAGGACTAAATTTAGTGTGTAAACGCAGAGTGCATGTATTTCTGATGTTTCTGCAAACCCATGTGAAACACTGAAACACTGTGTGTGTGTGTGTGTGTGTGTTACAGAGGGGGATTATGAAGAACAACGAAGGCATCCTGAAGGACAACACGCAGCGCAGCAAGTGGCACGTCACCGGACCAGGAGGACTGGAAATGCTGATCCCATCCGTGTGTCTGATCATCCCTCCGCCGAACCCTCTGAGCATCAGTCTGGCACAGAAGTACGGCACAAACACACATGCACACAGATCACAGAGCAGCTGACAGGGTTATAGAGCAGAAATGCATTGATTCATCTCTTGGCTGGCAGGAACGAGCAGTATTATGAAGCCATCATGTCCATCTGGAGTCAGCTGTACATCAACATCAAGAGTCTGATCTCCTGGCAGTACTGCATGAAGGACGTTCAGCACATCAACTCCCTCACGCTCACAATGGTAGGAGACGATATGAGCTTAATGCCCTCCAGTGGCTTCTGGATGCTTACCGTTCCATAAATAATAATAAAAACATTATAAATTTGCGAATTTATGCTAGAAGAACAAGAGCAAATATCTGCCAATGGGGTCAAAAAACATTCAAAGGGAAAAGAAAAGGATTTTTCCGACCTCACTGGCAGATATTTCTTCTGGTTTTATGCAACAACAACAAAACGCTCTTCATTTTGCTTTTTCAGAAACCAAGACTTAATATCTTAAGTCTCTTTTTGCTTTTTAAGTAAATGTATCTTGATTTAAAGAATATTTCAGCTATTTATCCTGGAAAACAAGACAAAAGCACTAAGTGAGAAAACTATTGTTTTGTAGTGTGTAAAGCCGCTTTGACTTGATCTTTGGTTGTGAATGGAACCATGTTTCTCCAATGTCTCAATCTATGGCTGCTTTAGTGAATCGTAATTAAACTTAAAACTTAAAACTCATTATATCCATATATGTATTTTTGCTATGTATCTTGATTTAAGAATGTTTTAGATATTTATACTAAAGGATGTGAGAAAGTCATTATTTTGTAGTTTGTAACTTGATCTTTGGTTGCACATGGAACCATGTTTCTCCAATGTCTCAATCTATGGGTGCTTTAGTGAATCTTTTGTCTGTTTTAGCTGTCAAAAATGCGTCCTGAGGAGTATCGCAACATTATTAAGAGCCTGGAGATCCACTACCAGGAGTTCATGCGTAACAGTCTTGGCTCTGAGATGTTTGGCGATGAAGACAAGAGAAGGATGGAGCAGGAATACGCTGGAGCACAATCCCACTACGACCGGCTGGTGATCCAACTGCCCAACTATAGTAAGACCAAAGACACGTTCAGCACATGTTCAACACATCCAGTCTCATGGACTAATTATTATAAAATGGTTAGTTCCAATCTTTGATTCTGATTGGTCAATAGCTGTGTTTTATTCATGATAAAACATGACTACAGTTAAGGGGTTTCCCGTTGCCCTGACACGCTAGTCATGTGTCAGTTGCGTCTTGCTTCTCCGTGTTCACAAGTTTCAGTCCTTTCAATATAAAAGTCTTCTGACTGACAGACTCACACATTAAGACAGTCTTTGTCGCCATCCAGTGGCGCAATAACGTAGCTTCTGTTGCTGTTCACGGTCAGGGACTGCTTTTTCCAGCGGAAGGAAGGCTTTTAGTGAATTTACATCATGAAAGTTGCATTGATACATATTTTTCAGTTTTAATATTTGTATTGTTTGGTAACCGTTTTATAAAAGCAATAAGGTACGTGAGGCTAGTGCTGCATCATGAACAAGTCACCGCTTCACAGTGTTGAAGTTGCCCATCCATGATTTAGGATGAGTTCATTTAATTACTGTTGCTTTACAAAGGAGTTGTGTTTGTCTTTCAGGGGACAAAGGAGTGAAAACTGAAGTGGTGACAGATGGGAGGACGGTGGTGACGAAGACTGATAAAACAGTGGTGTCGACGACTGGGAAGACAGTGGTGACGGGGACTGGGACTGGGAAGACAGTGGTGACGGGGACTGGGAAGACGGTCTCCTCGGGGCTGAATGTCAATCTCATGTCAGAACTGAGCGCTCTCAGACGCAGACTAGAGGGAGCGGAGGCCGGCTTGATTCAGCATCTCCACGTGCCTCTGAAGGAGAACGGTGTACAGGAGTGCTCTCAGAGACTTGTGCTGCTGCAGGTACAGTCACACACTGAAACACCACTACCAGTGGCATAGTCTGCTGGGACAACCAGTGATGGACCAATATACTGGCCAAGCCGATTATCAGCCAATATTTGGATTTCCAGCATTATTATTCCAGCATAACAGTCGCCTCATAACCATATAGCAAGTTCATTTTTTATTTACTAAGTACATTTGCATAACGATCTGTTTGGTCAGGGTGTACATCATGATCTGGACACCATCCAGGACGAGTACCTGCATCTGAGGGAGAAGATCTTAAGAGAGCTGGAGGGAAGCACTAACCAAGAGCAGACGCGGTACCTGCGCTCTGAGCTGGACCTCATCAACCAGAAACTGGGCAGTCTGCAAGGATTCTCAGCCGCATATATCCAGAGGCAAGAACATTTAACAAGGACCTATTCTGCTTTTCTTCATGTTCATCTTTCTTTAGTGTGTAATGTTGCTGTTTGAGCATGAACAAGCTCTGCAAAGCTCCAGTTCTTCTCTATATCAGTGTCAGTGTTTCTGAACTCCCTGAAACGCCTCCATTGTAGTCTTGAGTTTCTTCCGGCCAATCAGAGCAGAGTAGACCAATCACAGCAGACTGGGCCATCTGACCAATCAGAGCAGAGTAGACTTGGGAAATGAACCTATGTAGTAATAATAATGAGTATAGTGTTTCATAGGTGTTTGTGTGTGTTTCCAGGCTCACTGCTCTTCAAGCTCTGATCCAGAGTCTCCTGCAGGCTGAGGACATCATCAAAGTCCACGAGGCTCGTCTGACAGAAAAAGAGACTTCTTCTCTTGATCTTAATGAAGTGGAAAGATACCGCACGACTCTGAAGGTGAACTTAATATTTGAGTTTATATATGAAGAGTTCAGATGCAAAAGCCTCTAAGTGCCATCTGAAATTTTCCTCTAGAACAGTTCACCAATCTCGGTCCTGGAGGGCCGCTGTCCTGCAGAGTTTAGCTCCAACCCCAATTAAACACACCTGAACCAGCTAATCAAGGTCTCACTAGGCATACTAGAAACTTTCAAACAGGTGTGTTGGAGCTGGTTGGAGCTAAACTCTGCAGGACAGCGGCCCTCCAGATTGGTGAACCCTGCTCTAGAATGATCATTTTTATCAAGCTTGTATATTTAAGTTCAATAATTTCACTTAAATGGCAATGCAAATTACCTATTAATTGTCATTTAAGTGAAATTACTTAACTTAAATATACAAGCTTTATAAAAATTATCATTCTAGAAGAAAATTTCAGATGGCACTTGGAGGCTTTTGCATATGAACTCTTCATATCTTAACTCTTAATATGACACCTTGTCTTTTTCTAATCGGTGTGTGTATGAGACCCGATCCATCATTTAGAGTCATTTTGACCCTAAACACATTTTGAGTTTTATGCAGTCTACCTATAGAATTATTGTTTCCACAATATAATATAAATGGTGGTTGTCATCATAACCTGAAACCTGATATAAGACAAGTTGGAGTTTATCCTAACTTTAAGAGGTTATTTATAATGCTTTTTAAGAGAGCTTTTTTCGCATGTCTCCACAAATGGCTCATTGTGACTGGAAATGATAGAGTATGTCACATGATATGTCTCATTTAATGTGATGTCTTGTGCCATGCAGAGAATGAAAGCAGATCTGGAGCAGAAGAAGGGTGTTTTGAAGGCTATGGAGTCGGAGCTGTCCAAGGCTGTTCACTGGAACGGTCAAATCGACAGATCTTTCCATCAGTGTGACGTCGACCTGTCCAGATACTCCGAGCTCGTAGGACAGATGACTGACCGCTGGCGCAGGATTGTGACTCAGATTGATAGCAGGTGTGGAGAGATGTGGTGCTGCTTCTTCTTCTGACATGTCTCGAATTTCAACATGCACGACTGTTGTGGAAAGCATCACAGCATATTTATAGTTGTAATCCATTCCTTGCTTGTTTGTCAGGGTATGGGACCTGGAAAAACAGGAGAAACAGCTGAATCACTACAAGCAAACAAGCTCCACAATCAACAAATGGATTCAGGAAACACGTCAGCGGCAAGATGCCTTACAGATCACTAAATTCAGCAGCTTGGAAAATTTAATTCACCACCTGGAACAGCAAAAAGTCAGTCCAATACACTCACAGATATGTGATTTTGTAATTGTTTTGTGTCAAAAAATGAGCATTAGCTCATGTATTTTATCAGGTTTTTTTTATTATAAATTTTTTTGTAAATGAAAATGAGAAATAACTGTTTGAAAGTCTGAAGTAAAATTATTTTGTACACATTTTTTTTTGTTTCAGTTAATTATGTAACCCTGACTTGGATAAAATATGTCCTATTGAGAAAAATATTTTGTCAATGAACAGGTGCTGTATTCTGAGATAAAAGGAAAGAAAGAAAAAGTGGATGATGTGGTCAGAGACTCAGACACATGTGCTGCCTCCATAAAGGTGAGACTGATATTTGTTGTATTGCTTATTACAAGTACATGTAGAAACGTTGCAGAAGGCTGAAGTCCAAGAACACTGTTTTGACAGGACTATGAGCTCCAGCTGGCGTCCTACAGCGCAGGATTGGAGACGCTGCTCAACATTCCCATCAAGAAGACTATGCTTCAGTCTCCAACCATTGAACTCAGGCAGGAGGTAACCAAACCTTTCACATGCTGCACTCAACATCGTCAACTATGGGGACAGTTCACACAAAAATCACAATTCTGCCGTAATTTACTCGCCCTCAAGTTGTTACAATCCTGTATGAGTTTCTCTCTTCTTCTGAACACAAAAGAAGATACTGAAAAATATGGGTAATCAAACAGTTGCTGGACATTTATGGGGAAAAAAGTACTCTGGAAGTCAATGGGTCCCATCAACTGTTTGGTTACTGACATTCTTCAAAATATCATCTTTTGTGTTCAGCAGAAGAAAGAAATTATTTGGAACAACTTTAGAGTGAGTAAATGATGATTTTCATTTTTGGGTGAACTAACTCTTTAACATCACAGTTCCCTCGATTAACTTTATCTTGAGTGTATCCGTACTCAACATGCCTTCATTGACTTATAACTGTTTCACTAAAGGCAACGGAGCTGCAGTCACACTACATAGAGCTCTTGACACGTGCAAGTGACTACACCAAATTCCTTGGGGAAATGCAGAAAAACATGGAGGACTTAATGGTAAGTGTTGTGACTCAGACAAGATGTGTTGTGAATATATCTTTCCAAATAATATAATATACGAGACAGCATGGAGTTAATGAGATGCCAGTGCCAAATTACATATAAATGAATTGATTTGATAGGCTTTTGTAAGCAGGGGTATTAACGTTAACTAACACTAATACTATTTAAAGTATTTGTTGACAAAAAAAATATTCATTGAAAAAATAAACGAAAATTTTATAATAAACTGAAAAAGGTTGTACTGAAATGAAAATAAATTAAGCCTAAATAGCAATACTACTAATGATAATAATAAAAATATGGCAAAAGCACATTACGAAATTACTAAAACCTTAACATGAAAATACTAAAATAACTGTTTGTAAGAGGTTAACATTGAAAATTTAAGTAAAATAAGTATACGTAGGGACAGTATTTGGAGTTTAACAGACAAAAAAAGTAGTTTTTTTCTAATGTAGAATGTTTTCTTTACATTTACAAGTCATTTGTTTGAAGACTATGAATGTGACTTATACTGAAGTGCACATATAGCAAAAGTGGCAAATAGTAAAACCGGTGGTTGAGAAAACTACTACACTTCTTAAAGTCCCCCTATAGTCAATTATTGTATCCCTTAAAACTCATTCCTTGAAAAAAAAATTCTTCATGCCTTAAAATAGTTGAACCAAAGACAGTGTCACTCGACACCCTTGCCTCATTTAGTATGCGTGGTTCTATGAATATGCAAATGAGCCCCGCCTCCACTCACTCACTCACTCAGCTCAGAGATCCACTGGTTGACGATCACACGTTGATCTGATTGGTTACAAGGTAGTTTGTGACGTCAGAAACACCAGCGATTTCAAAGCGTGTTTTTGAGACTGTCTTTGGTTCACTGCAGTTTTAAGGAGAAACTAATCAGCAATGGTGTCGACTTATGAATTTGAACATGGTTTGTCTTAAAGCATATTTAAAACATCACATAGACATATAAACAACATTAAAAGCTGGATTTTCACCACAGCTGGATTTTCACAGTGCTAGATTAAAGGACACTTGTTCAAGACACTACAGATCAGTCACTACATATAAGTAAAGTTAGCAGGTATAGGGTCAAGGCTGCATATTAGTAGTGCTGATGCCAAGTGTAGTACAAACAGGAAACAAGAATGAAGTACAGTGCTCAAATGCTTTCTTAGAAGTGAGAAATATTAAGTTGCAATTAGGTTAATTATTTATTTTGGTTTACTACCACTACTTAACATGGAATTTTCTTTTTAATTAGAGATGGAAGACTGAAATTGGGTGTTTGGAGGAGAATCTGAGACGTCACAAGGAGAACCTTGACGATCAAACCCGGAAGAACAAGTCACTGGAGGACAGTCTGACTCACTATCGGCTGGAGCTGACCCAGTCCAAAGAGCAGCTTATGTCTATGGAGGAGGTGAAGAGAACCCAGGCTAGGCAGTGCAATGTTACTCAGGAAAGCCTGGACAGCACCCAGAATCAGCTGAAGGGCTTACAAGATGAGATGTCCCGCCTCACGTTTCTCATTGAGGAGGAGAAGCGCAAGCGGAGGCTGGCTGAGGAGCGGTACACCACCCAGCAGGACGAGTACGATCTTGCTATCCGCAAGAGACAGAAGGAACTGGACGAGCTCAGCATGTCCAAAAGCCAGTTTGAAAGGGCCATCAAAGACAAAGAGCGGGAGATTGAGCGGCTGAGATTACAGCTGGAGGATGAGGCCTCCCGGCGAAGTGCAGCAGAAGCTGAGACCTCAAAGGTAAGATCGCAGTTGACCCAGGACATTAATAGCCTAAAGCAAAATTTTGAATCTGAGATCCACATCACCAAGACCAGTATCCTCAAGTCAACACAGCAGAAGGATGAGGAATCGGCAACTCTGAGGCTTCAGATGGAGAGGTTAGCCTCTGAGAAAAGAGACCTGGAAGATGAACTTAGAAAGGTGAAGCTTTCTTTCTCCCACGCAGAAGCGGCACGGAGGAAAGCAGAAGAGGAGGCACTTCAGCAGAGGTCCTCAGTGAGCGAGGAAAGCAGGAGCAAGAGGGAACTGGAGACACAGATCCAGCTCATAATGCATCAAAGGGAAGAGACTGAAACAAGACACCGGGTGGAACTGGCAGATGCCAACAGAGTTGCTCAGGAAAGGGCCCGTGAGATTACCTTGTTGACCCAGAATCTACAAGACGAGACCCGACGGAGGAAAGCCATGGAGGTCGAGAATCATAGCATCAGACAGTCTCAGGCTGAGATACTCGCTAAGCAAACTTCAGCCACTGAGGTCATTAACAAGTTAAAGATCTCTGAACAAGAGCTCCTGGTGGTGAAGAGAGAGATGGAGATGCAAAAAAATGAAAGGAGCAAGTTGGAACAGAATGCCACCAGACTGCAGAGTCGCATCGGTGAACTGCAGTCCAAGGTGAACGAGTTGCAGGCTGAACTGGAGAAGGAGAAGAGGAATAGTCAGGATGACCTCACGAAGAGGAAAAGGATGGAAACGGAGCTAGAGAGGGTGAACCAGATGTGCCGGGAATACACCACTACCATCACCACTCTACGGGTCCATCAAGAGCAGGAAAGTACTTCTGGACGCAAGTATGAGCTGGAGCTTCGCAGCTCTAAAGAGGAGTTGGAGAGAATCCAGAAGGAGTACAAAATCACCTTAGAGAGTCTGGCCAAAGTGAATGCAGAATTGAAGGCTTTGCAGCAGCAGCTTCTACGGGAACAGGCCCTTGTCCGTGAGGTCAATCAGCGAAACGATTCCCTCTACAAGACCATAGAGGAGAAGACTCGAGCACTCAATGAGAGCACCAGCGAGATTGAGAAGTTGCAGAGCCTCACTCAGAATCTTACCAAGGAGCGTCTGCGGCTTGAGGAGGAACTGAGGAGTGTGCGACTGGAGCGAGATGATGTGAAGAGAAGCCTGAGCACCATCGACATTGAAAGTGCTTCCCGATTGTCCGCCATTCAGTTCCAGCTGCAAACCAGCAATAACAGAGCGCTGGAACTGCAGGAACTAATCAATGAACTGACTAAAGAGAGGGAAAGTTTAAGGGTGGAAATTGCCCAAATCCAAAAGCAATTCACGGAGGTATTTTTTTATGAGCGACACAACTGATTTTTTTTTTTCTAAATCAGTTGAATCAAAAATACATCACCATTTTAAGTTATATCACAATGGCTTTGCTGGGTAACGCTTTGCTGCATAATGTTTGAATGACCTTTGAAAGCATGTTTTCTGCATAACACTGCATGGTTGCAATCTATTTGCATATTTTCTCTAGTCTCCTAATTTTTGTTGTTTTATTCTAACCATTTTTCATTCATTTTTGAATTGTGTGATACATATTTCCTTTGTTAAATCCTCTAAATGAATCATAATCAGAAATATTTCTCTTTCTGTTTCCAGACTTCCATGATCATCCAGCGATCTGATGCCAACTACAAAGAGATTGTGCAAGAGAGAGATAGTCTTTTAATCAAACTGAAGCTGTCGCAACAGGACAAAGACAAGCAGCAGCGCTATGAAGAGGAGCTCAGGCGCATCAAACTCTCCTTGGAATCTGAGACGAAGCAGAAGCAGCGTCTCCAGGATGAAGTTGATCGACTTACCAAGGATTTCAAGTACTGGAAAAGCCAATACGAGTTAAAGGAGGGGCAGATCAGACAGAGTGAGGTAGATAAAGACAAAGTTGAGAGAGACAGGGCCTCCTTTCTGAGTGAGATCCAAAGATTGACCGCTGAGCTGAGGAGTGTGGAAGAACGCTACAAGACTCGTCTTCAGACCTCGGACAAGGAAATCTCAGAGCTCTCCCGAAGGAAGGAGACTTTGGAAATTGAACTGAGGAGGTTGCAACAGGGTCCGTGCGCAACCTGTAAGAATACGCAGATAAATGAGATTTCCAAGCCTGTCTGTGACGGTGGCGTCAAGAAAATCACAGTGAAAGGTCTGCGTGGAGAGGTCTCGCTCACGGAGCTAGTGGATTCCAACTTGCTTGATCAAACAGATTTGGATAAAATAAACCAAGGAAAACTAACAGGCAAAGATATCGAGTACAGACTCCGATCGTACCTGGGTGGCTCTGAGTGTATCGCTGGGATCTACGATGAGGCCAAGAATAGGGTCATGCCCTTTTACCAGGCTATGAAAGAAGGTCTGATTCGACGGGGAACCACACTGGAGCTCCTGGAGGCCCAGGCTGCCTCTGGTTTCATAATTGATCCGGTCAACAATGTCTGCATGACGGTGGAAGAGGCGTGGAGGAGAGCTCTTGTGGGAAAGGAGTTTAAAGACAAGCTACTCTCTGCTGAGAAGGCCGTGACTGGATACAAAGATCCTGCCACAGGAAACATAATCTCACTCTTTCAAGCTATTGAGAAGGAGATCATAGAGAAAGGTCACGGAATTAGACTGCTGGAAGCTCAGATTGCCAGTGGCGGCATCATAGATCCTAAAGGGAGCCATCGAATTGATGTGGAAGTTGCGTACAGGAAAGGCTACTTTGACCGTGAAATGAATGAGATTTTGTCGTATGATGGCGACGACACCAAAGGTTTCTTTGACCCCAACACCCATGAAAACCTCACGTATCTGGATTTGAAAAAGCGATGCATCACAGATCCTAAGACTGGGCTCATCCTTTTGCCTTTGAAGGACAAGCAGAAGCCGAAGCCGGTGAACACCTCTCAAAAGAACACGCTTCGCAAGAGGAGAGTGGTGATCGTAGACCCTGACACCGGCAAAGAGATGACCGTACGAGAAGCGTTCCACCGAGAGTTGATCGACTACGACACTTTTCTGGAGCTTTCCGAACAAGAGTGCGAGTGGGAGGAGATCACTATCGAAACTTCTCACGGAAGCAGACGTTTGCTTGTTGATCGCAAAACTGGAAACCAGTATGACATTCAAGAGTCCCTAGAGAGGGGGATTATAGATAAACAAACCTTGGAGAAGTACCGTGCCGGGACTGTGACACTCACTGAGTTTGGCGCTCTGATCACAAGTAAAAGCAGTAGTTCAGAGCTCGCCATCTGCTCCAGCAGTCCCGAGGATGTTGCTACTTGCAGTAGTCCCACGCAGATCGCGCCATCATCTCCAACCGTCCGCAAACGCTTTGCTAGTGTATCCATCACACTCTCCCCTCCATCTGATATTTTTGATGACCAGAGCCCCGTGGGAGCCATTTTTGATTCAGAGACCCTAGAGAAGATAACCATCCCCGAGGCACAGCGGCGGGGAATACTGGACAACCTCACCGCCCAGCGGCTCTTGGAAGCCCAGGTTTGCACTGGAGGAATTGTCAATCCTTCCACTGGCCAGAGACTCTCTCTGAATGACGCTGTACAACAGAGCATCATTGATGAAGACATGGCTGTCAAGCTAAAGCCAGCACAGAAGGCGTATGCAGGTTTTGAGGATGTGAAGACCAAGAGGAGACTTTCTGCCGCTGAGGCCATGAAGGAAAAGTGGTTGCCTTACGAGGCAGGGCAGAGGTTTCTGGAGTTCCAGTACCTGACCGGTGGACTTATAGAGCCAGAAAATGGCCACCGGTTGAGCATCGAGGAGTCTATCCGAAGAGGATGGCTTGACGGCAGAGGGGCACAAAAGCTGCAGGACACGAGGAACTACATTAAGAACCTCACCTGTCCTAAAACCAAACTTAAGATCTCATACAAAGAGGCAATGGATAACTGCATGGTGGAGGAGAACAATGGCATGAAGATGCTCCAGGCTACCTCCATGTCAACTAAAGGCATAAGCAGCCCGTACAACGTGTCGTCAGGACCAGGCTCTCGCACCGGATCTCGCACTGGCTCGAGAAGTGGATCACGCAGAGGCAGTGTTGACTACACCTCCTCTGTTTCTTACAGCTTCACCTCATCTTAGCTATACAGTTAGTCGTGATGCCTAAGCTTAGAGTGTACAATTTAAATTTAAGTAGGATATTCTAATCAGGAGGATTTCAGTATGGGTTTGGGATACAGAATGTAGATTGACTTGTTTTAAACACATCTTCTTTTACTTACTTTCACTAGCACTGATACATTTTCTTGGGTGTTTAAGATGTCTTTTAGATTATTAATGTAATGGTATTTTTCATTATTTACACAAGGGGATTTATAGATCTGTCATGATGTAATGTTTTCATCTTCCTAATTTGGTTTATTCCGTATATGAGATCGTTTCCAAATATTTTCCTTTTTGCATGTTTTATTTACATTTTACATTTACACTTATTCATTTAGCAGACACTTCTATCCAATAAATGTTACAAGCATTGCCGCACAAAGCCATTTACAAAGTTAGAAACAAGTACTCTTTTATCTGAATCGTCTGCTGGCTTGGTGTCGACATGCATCTACTAATTTCAAAGTAGAAATCATATATTTTGCCTATAATGAATTTATATTTGAACAATTTAAACAATAAAAAATATTAAAATATAAACTACCATTCTCTCTCTTACTTATTATAAGTCCAAATTATTTCTATAGCATCACATTTGAAATTTCCTTTTACTCTTCACACCTTTCTTTGCAACTAAAACCTACGAGAGTCAGGGTTGTAATTTGTGCTAGCATGTGATTAACTGCTGACTAAAATTACATGAAATATGTTTTTCATAACTGGAACATGGTACATTTGAGGTCTGATTGGTTAGTATTATGACAGCATGTCTCATGTGTAAATGCATTACTACAACCTGAGATGCATTAAATAAATTATGTAAATGAAAAGCACGGTGACACTTTATTGGTAACACTTTATTTTACAATGTCCTTGTTACATATACTTACCATAACAGTAAATGATGCATAATTACTAACCCTCAACCAAATCCTACCCTAACCCTATAGCAAGTACATGTACAGTAATTGCTTAATATTGCTCAGTACTTAAATATATAATAACACTGTAACAATGACACCTTAAAATAAAGTGTAACCCTTTATTTTATAGTGTCCTTGTTACACGTTACATGTATAGTTTCAGCAATTACGATATATTGTGCATAATTACAAGCAACTCTCCCCAAACCCTAATCCTAACCCAATAGTAAGTACAAGTAGTTAATTATTATTACTCAGTACTTAAATGTATAATTTCACTGTAACAATGACACCTTAAAATAAAGTGTAACCAAAAGCACTTCAGATGCAGCTTCTGTGCCACTTTTTGCAGATGCTGCTGATACTGGTTTCATTTGATTGGTAACATCCCAATAGTTTCTTATTATTCTAATTACATGAATTGGTTAAACGTAGGAATTTGACATAAAAGATGATGCTTACATTTGATGAGGTTTGAAAAAAGGCTTTATAAAGGTTAAAATACACCTGGAAATAAAATTGGGAGGCAAATATTGACCCTTAATGGAAAAATAGTTTTCTGTCGCTGAGTAATAGGAACCCAGCAATGGGCACCAAAAAAATGGGTGGCCCAATTAAACAGAGACAGAGTGAATCCAAACAGTCTTAAGTATAAATGAATATTTATTCAAACGTGCAAAATCATGGGAAAAAAATCCTAACCCAAATATATAACATTAATGGAAAAATTAAACAAAAAAGGGAAAAATCGTATCCAAAAACGAAAAAGCAATAATGCCAAATGCAAATTTTCCCAAAAAATAACAAGTACAAAGGCCACACTCTCCACTGCAGCCTCCATTAAACACAGACGAGCACAGTTATACTGGCGGCCAGCACCATTACCCCATGGGGAGGGACAAACTCACATACAACATTTTACACATTTTCCCATAAATAGAGAGTCTAGAAGAAACATTTTGTCATACTGTTCAAAATAGTTAATCTACTCTCTTATGCAACAGTTGTCCCGTGTTGTCCCTGAAACACCCAAACTCAAATAATAAGTGGTAGATTCCAATCCTTAGCGGAACCAAAGATTCCCGTTTCCCCGTCGGACCTCTAATATTATGGGACAAACAATACTACATAAAGACAGAGCCCGTCTATTCTCTGATAAAGACAACAGGCATTTCATTCACTCATTTCGATCGATAATCATAATAAACTCTTATGCCAGTAAACAGTCTCTGTGTGTTTGTGTGAGTGCATGTATTAACTCATGTTAAGTCCATGTTAAATGTGCGGTCAATCCGTGACACGCTGCACTGAACTGACCACCACAGAGAATATGAAGGATATGTAAATATTCATGAATCATGACAGGCCTAAACCAGCCAAGATACCAGCACAGAAACGTGTGTTTATTCTTAGATGTGAATATATAAAAATTTGGATCCGTGCCGAAAGAGAGGAGCCCAACGCCAGTTTCAGTTTCGCTTTAAATACATTAAATAATGTACATTATTTTTTTAACGTAATAATAAAATGCGACTGATACGCGGATGTTTGTTTCTGTCAACAACTTAAGTTTGAGCTGGTGCTGTTGTATTTTTAATAAGTCCATATTTACAGATGGGGTTGTGCCAATAAAACAAGCATATTGTGCTCATTACTCCACCCACAATAACTGTGGGTTTAACCAGAAGGAAGTCCTTTTCTAACCTATTTGATTTAAATACGTGCCTGTCCTCTACGCCTCTGGGAACAACCTGTTCTTGCACAGATCACCATGACTTTGCATCCTTTAATTTCGTTAAATCATCCTTACTAGCTATAATCCATAGCGACTCATTTCAGATGCAGCGCATTGAATATGTTCATGTTGTAAATAACACTAAATATGGTCATATTTGAGTTCAGACACCTAGTACCTATTTATGTATTCAACCTCATTTATAACATCAGTGGAATAATTCTAACATACTGTGCACTGATCAACAGAAGAACTGCTTATTTCAGTAGCAACGATGCAGTAAATATACTATTTATTTGTAATTTGTTTAACAGGGAAATACCTCAATGAAATACCATAAACATGATCCAAATAATACTGCACAACCTAATGTGAATTTATTAACAAATAAAAATTAAGTTAAAAAAATGAAAAAATAAAGAAGGACAAGTTGGGACAAAGATAAACGCCCTTTCCTGAAGGTAAAATGTAAATTACAGGCTGTAATTAATTTGTTGATGATGACGACGCTGACCTCACCTCAACTCAGGCGTTACACGTACAAGTACAGCACGCGAGGGTCACGCCCCTACTAGAGGTCACGCCCCTAGAGGTCACGCCCCTCACCGAGAAGGAACCAGGAAGGAACCTTTCTGGGAAGGAACTCGTTTGAAACCGCAGATTTCTGCAAAATAAAAGTTCAGATGGAAATACATGATTTCATAAACAAATAAATGGGTTTCTCAATGGTCTAATTTTATTTTCATGTCTTTTGGGATAACATAATACAACGTATACCGGTCTGGTTGTTTACTTTAACAGTTACGCCGAACAGTCATTTTAAAAATACTTTTATTTTGTAGAGTCGCCTGCGTCACATTGACGTAAGATATGTTACATCATCGTGTTCCCGTGCACGCTGTCAGTCACGCACATCAGTTACCGGCAGAGAAGAGCAGCTTCAGTCCAGTGTACAGCAGAAAACTACACACACAGGTATGTTATACGGTTAATTTATTATCTGAGTACTTTGCTTGTATAAATAATACGTTTAAATAACATAGGACGACATTTTAGTGTGTTTTCAGAGAGTTTCTGATCTCTGAATTATCTCTTGAGGAGATGTCGCATCTTTAATTGAAGCTTATAATAATAAGATCTAAATGTCATGGCTGTTTACATTTCATTACACATTTACTTTATTTAGTTAAAATAGGGTAAAGTCACTTTTTAAATGGCCTGTGTGCGTCGTTTGACCTTCATAAATCATGACTCGACTATCACTTTGAGCTGTCTGATTTCCTCAATCTGTGGCTAAGATGATGTGTTTGATGGATGTGTCATTAACCTCGTCTTGCTGCTACTCACACATGACATAAAGCCTCGAGACCTTCCTTTTGTAATAGTAACAGTAGGAGAAGTAACTTAATAGTCTTCTTTTGTAATAGTAGGAAATGATGTAATATGTTTCACAGTATAACATGGCTCATTAATGAATCTCTTGATATGTATGTGTCTTTAAGAGCCATTCAACAGATCAGTTGGCCAGATTGACTAATGTTGATTAATTGGCTGATATGTATCAATTTATTATTTTCTGTTTCATTTATTTACTGTTTTAATTACACCTGTCTGCAGTAGTGTCAGAGAATGGCCTTTCATCTAATCTTGGTTTGTTGTTTTTGCCTTTTAGCCAAGATGACCACCGTCGAATATGAAGACAATGAGTCCAAGTTCATCAGGAAAGCCAAGGAGAATCCCTTTGTCCCTGCAGGTAAACTCTCTCAACCCATATCTCGCTGTTAAATCTCATATTTCACTCTTAATAATAGTCTATTAATAAACACATTATATCTCTTTACCCATAAGTGTTGTTACAATCACTTTATTTCACATTATCTCTGCCCCTGGTGTGTGTGAGCGCAAGCGGAGATCCTCTTCTGTTTCGAGGCCGTCTTTAAGTGAAACCGCAAAGGTTTTGCTTAGGGATGTTATCGGCCAACATATCGGTATCAGCCGATATATGTTCATTTTTAATGTTATCGTTATCGGCCCGATAAAAACATTTGGCAGATATATTAAAGCCGATAAATAATGCACTATTTCCTCCAGCTGAGACACTTCAGATGCGCACTGTTTAGCGTTGGGTATCGGTTGAATTTTAACTATTCCGATTTCGTTGCTACTTCTCGATTCCAATAAGGTCATTTTTTAATATCGGTAATATAAGGTAATACTTTTTAATATTAATTTTTCCATATCAGTGCCTGCCCAGTTTTGCTGTTATACATGCACTGCGCTGACATGGCCCGTCGGTCTGACTGTGACGGTGTGTGTGTGTGTGTGTGTGTTCAGGGATGCTGGGCTTCTTTGCCATCGTGGCGTACAGGCTGATGAAGATGAAGAACAGAGGAGACACGAAGATGTCGGTCCACCTGATCCACATGCGTGTGGCGGCGCAGGGCTTCGTGGTGGGAGCCATGACTCTGGGTAACACAACCGTCCTCATCTCTCCTCATCTTCACCCTGCGTTACCCTGCTGTCAAGCCTGATCTGTGGTGTGTGTGTGTGTGTGTGTGTGTTGCAGGAGTGGTTTACTCCATGTACAAGGAGTACCTCCTGAAACCGGCTGAAGCACAGAAAGCCCTGGAGCAGAAGGCCCCGGAGAAGTGAAGATGTCCTTAATACCGCCTCATATTAAGGTGTCGCTTGTATTTATTGCACACAACATTTAGGACTTTTTTTTTTAAAGGATCATTTCTTTACACTGTTTCCTATTTAACATTTAATAAACCTCTGTGAAGAGGTTAGTGTGTCCGTTTTGTTGCCTGGCTTGTGTGAGAAACGTGAGGGATGGAATAGTGGCTATTTTTGTATCTGCCAACGACTATTTCTGTATTATATCAGAAGCGAACTGATGAACAGCGTATAATGGTTGTTTTTGACTGTATTTGGATTGATTTATGCTGCTTTTATGTTGATGTAGCATGAAGACCTCTGTACCTTATCATTCAAGATTTGTTATTTAAGTAGACTAAAGAAATTCCAGGACAACAACCGTAACAGACCATCATCCTAGTTACATTTGAGAAATGTCTAACGCACAGAACACAGAACGAAAGACTTCACTGCTGAATGATTTATGGTACTGGTTATTTACAGAATATTCAGGAGTTGAAGCAACTCTCTTAGGTGTGTGTGTGTGTGTGTGTGTGTGTGTGTGTGTGTGTGTGTGTGTGTGTGTGTGTGTGTAAGGAACAAGAGTCGCGTGTTCTTTTCTAGATGATCGATTGAAATAACTATGGCACCTTTTGTTTCATATTTCAAATGAAATTCACAATATTATACTTTTAGACTGACATATATTTTGAGGATCTCCGCTACAACTCTGTTTATCTTTGCCAATAAAAAAAATTGTAATTCAATAAAGACTTGTGTTTATTTCACTGTCGTGTGAGGTCTGAGATGTATGGAGGCTTGTTTCCGCCACAGAATAAAACATTGTCAAAGATAATTGTGAATTTTTATCTCGCAATTGCGAATTTATACCACGCAATTCTGATATAAACATAACATTCTGAACATGAAAGTAAATTGCAAGTTTATATCTCACAATTCTGACTTTATATCACGTAATTGCGAATTTATAACGCAATTCTGACTTTATGCAACTTTATATCACGCAATTCTGACTTTATAACACAATTGCAACTTTATATTACACAAGATACAAGATAAAATGTCAGAATTGCGAGACGTAAACTCGCAATTGTGAGATAAAAAGTCACAATTATTTTTTATTCTGTGGCGGAAACAAGCTTAATGTCCTTATGCGTGAGATGGCAGTTTTGTGTAGATGTGGTCAAGCTGTGCAGGACATGATACTACTGTACTATTACATCCCAAAATGCAATTAATCCTTGACTTGACCCTCTGTTTCCAGTGTTATAGTAAAGTCACCTTCATTGATACAGCACTCCCATTATCTGTCTGATACTCTACTCTGATTGGCTGGAGGGTGTGCTGTAAAACAATGTAATAAAGTAGTTCCAGTCGGTTTAATCACCGCTCTGTATTAAAGTGCTGCTTTAATTGAAGCACACAGTGTTCTCACAGATATTGCCTAACTGTATTATTTGGCACTCATCATGGTTTATGAACTCCTGAAACAGCCGGTCACACCCAGCAACGGCAAGGTAATGTCCAATCATTCTCTGCCGTCTGTATTTATGACATTTAATCAGATTCACGTCACAAGACAAGTGACTGGGGCAGAAGCGTCCCCTTGGGGTTAGTAATGACCTCAGAGGCTCGGGTCAGTTCAGCATCTCTTCTGAAGGACCGTGTCTCAACAAACATGCTCATGTCCAGTGTAATCACAGGCCGACTCTCAGGCCTTCAGCGTGAGACTCTTCACACACTCTCACGCCGCACATCAGGTTCTCACGCAGAGAAAAGTCTTGCTTGGATGTGGGGTCAGTCACATCTCTACTGTATAACTCATTATCGAAGAATTTAATTTATACAGATAATTTATATAAAATTACTAATTCATACATAGTAATAGTTCATAAATATTCTGTTAATGTAAGATTTATTTGTCCTCACTACAGTAAAACAATAGCTACACAGTATTTCTGTCAGATTGATGAGGCCGCTCTGTTGCACAATTATTATCTCTGTTCTCAGCTCTAATTTCATTCTGGACTGATAATATTTTACAGTGTATCGGAGCCTGATCCATATCTGATGATATTATTGGCAATCTCGGATAAACTCATTTCACTTTAAACATGCCAACAACAGTCGCTGTCCTGTGGACTTGCTGCTGCAAAGAAACTTATTCTAACGTTCTGGATAAAGACAGAAATCTCAGCTGTTAAACTTGGGTTGGAAGAAATGGTTAAGATGCAGATTGTATAGTTTCGATTAGATCTGGTTTCCCCTCCTCTGTTATCTTGATAGCAAGAATAGCACAGTTTGAGCATCGGCCGGCTCATTAGTGTGGCAGGACTTCATCTCGAGGGAGGGATTATCTGTGCAGTTTAGATGGCTGATTTGTTTGTCTGGTTCTGTGTATGTGCTGTTTCCATTTAGCTTTCCCTCATTCTTATTTTTGTTTTATATATATATACATATATATTGGAATCATGAGAGTTAAGCAACAATAACTGTTGGATTGTTGGATTCCTCAATAAAAAAAGATGAACAAATCTTTATTTTTAGAAATCGGGAAGCTATTGGTATTGTACTAGAAAGACAGTTATTTAAGAGTAATGAGCAACTCTGAAAGTATTTTCTTCACACTTAATACTCAAAAACAAGAATGTTATTGAGTAATTTTAATTTTAATAATTGAGATTCTAAAAGAAGAAATAAAGAAATAAAAGTATAGAATACTTGAAACCTTGTTCATTTGTTTTATGTTATTCCCTGAATAATATATTTTTTCCCCTGATGGATGTTATATGACTGTAACAGTAACTGTTATATATATATATATATATATATATATATATATATATATATATATATATATATATATATATATATATATAAACACTCAGTTCTGCTCTAGTGTTAATATTAATAAGGATGGTGTCAATTTCAAACCATCTCGAGCCTGATTCAGACCCTGACAATGTTAACGAACAAGAGGATCGTGCAGAACGGATTTCACAGGACGTTTCACATTGGTGTTTTTTGTAATTTTATTATAGATACGATGTTATCCACCATTTATTCGTGATAGTAGTCGGAAAACTATGGCAATACTAACAGTAATCGATTACAAAACCATGGTTCATTTTCCTAAGGAGCGGTGAACAGTCTTACAAAAGCGAGAGCTTACAGTAAACAAGCTGTTCTCCATAAAATGTGCTGATAAACGTTGGTGTTATAATGTTCAGGAACAGTTTAAAATAAATGTTAACCTCTCTAAGTTCGTCAGCCTGTCACACCTCGGTCTGAGGGAAACATGAGCACGAGACCTTGCACAACTTCCTCCTGATTTCTGTTCCTCCTGTTCATTCACGCACTCCTTTGCCCATATAATCTTTAAGCTAATAAGGTTAGGCGTATTCGGCTTGCTGTCCCAGTGGAGGGGCTCGAGGAAGCAGCTTCAACTCAAGCTGAGATAAACCCGCCGGTAGGACTACTAATGCTTAGATTATGAGTATGGTGGCAAGATGCCTAAATTATGCAGGTGGAGCAGGGGAGGTGGAGGGACGCCAGAACAGCGGGTGCCAGAGCAAGGTGAGGCCAGAGCAAGGTGAGGCCAGAGCAAGATGAGGCCAGAGCAAGGTGAGGCCAGAGCAAGGTGAGCGGCTGCTTATATGCTCCGGCAGTTACTTGAAAGATTAGATGGGTTCACTCCTCCAGAAATTACGTTGTGAACTTCACTCATTAGTTCGATGATATATCACCTGTGCCTGGCTTGTAAGAGTGGGTGTGGTTGTAACTTGTATACATATAAGACCAGCATTTGTTTTTATCTTTGCTCAGTCTTGAAGTTCTTAGGCAGATCGATTGTGTAATGTCTGTTCGGCTGATCTTGAGATGCTTTTTACCCAGATCCTTTGAGTTTTGACCTGCTTGACCTCGAAAAAAAATTAAGGTTTTTGAGGAAAACATTCCAGGATTTTTCTACACAGAATGGACTTCAATGGCAACCAATGATTCCAATGTTCAAAGAAGGTTCAAATGTCCGTCTCAATGCAGCTTCAAAGTCTTATCCAGCGAAACGATTGGTCATTTTCCAAAAAATAAATTATATATATATATATATATATATATATATATATATATATATATATATATATACTTTTTAATCACAAATGCCCGTCTTGTACCATCTCTGAGATGCGCTACGTATTGCGTCATCACGTTGGAAAGGTCACGAAAAAAAATTAAATAATAATAATAATAAATTAAAACAAAGATGTCGGACGATTTTGAAGTTGGAGGAAATTTTTTGAAAGTGAACTAATCCTTTAAGTCATTGTGGATCTGCACCTTCTTCAGTGGAGAACTGAGTGACTGAGTCTGGTTTCTCCCAAGGCTTTTTTTTCTCCATTCTGTCACTGAAGGAGTTTTGCCCCTTTGGCTTTCTTAGTTGGGGACATTTAATATTCAACAATATTATTGATCTGTCTGCATTGACACCATTAGATGAGAACTGAACTGAGCTGGACGATGACATCACTGTTTTATATGTAAGCAATAAGGTACTCGAGGCAAGTGCTGTATCGTGAATAAGTAACGGCTGAAGGGCGTTGTTAGGAGTGCCTGCAACCCATTCAGCCGTTACTTATTCACGATACAGCACTTGCCTCGAGTACCTTATTGCTTACATATAAAACGGTTGCCACACAATACAAATATTAAAGCCGAAAAATATTTATCTATGCAACTTTCATGAAGTAAAATCACTAAAAGATTCCTTCCGCTGGAAAAAATAGTCCCTGACCGTAAACAGTAACAGAAGTTACATACATTATTTCGCCAATAGATGGCGGCAAACACTGTCTTATGAATGAGTCAGTCGGTAGAGAAGACTTTTATATTGAAAAGACTCAAACTTGTTTTCACGGAGAAGGAAGACGCAACTGACAGATGACACGGGAAAACTCCTTAACGGTTAACTGTTAAAAGGACAAGATATCGCAGCGGACATTCAAACGGAATATTTTATTATGAATATAGGACTGACCTGAAGGAAAATGCAATGTCTACTGTGAATGCAGGTAACTTTACACTCGCTTTCTCACAATACTCCACTATAGCTTCAATGGACAATATCAATGAGATCGCACATGTGTTTAAGTTGCTAAGAGTGGTTGCTAGGGGTGTTGTAGTGATACATAGAACCATTGGGTGAAGCGGTCATAGCCGTGTTTTATCCATAGGCTGTAAAAAATATCGGTGAAAATATCGGTTTTATACTGAATAAAGCACAGCTATTGACCAATCAGAATCAAGGATTGAAACTAACCGTTTTATAAATAAAATTAACTAAATTAATAACTTTTTTACGACAGATATGGGTAACACTTTAAAATACGGATCCTTCGTTAATGAATAACTACACAGGAACAAATGAGTAACACAATATTAACAATCTAGTAACTACAATTAACTAACAAGTAACTCTGATTAACGAATTAGTAAGTAATAGCACACAGATTTAAGTGGTAGTTCACTATTAACTAATCAATAACTACTATTTTTTAATACTTCACAGAGAACTAATGAATTTTTTTTACAGATTTAAGTGGTAGTTCACTAATAACTAATCAATAACTACTATTTTTCAATACTTCCCAGAGAAATAATGAAAAAAATTCACAATTCATGCAAAACTAATTAATAACTAACGAAGGACAAATTACTAGCACTAGATTAACATTACTGCTAGATACTGTACACTAATTATCAATATGTAGTAGCGTAGCAGACTTATGATTTGGGAAAGCTGTCAATAATTAGCCTATGCACTGCTGTCTTTTAGAGAACTATTCATAAACTAAATAATTTTTAAGAATGGTTTTTATAAATGCACTTGTCTGGAACACTTACCCTGTGGCCGATTTTCCGGCATTCCTCTGGACTGGCTTTGAATAACTAGACTCATCATGGTGAGTACTGGAACATACTGAGTCATCAGCCATCCAAATACCAGTTATTTTATTATTTAACCTACCTCTCAAAATTGTTTTTATGTTCATATGTATATATATATATATATATAAATATGTGTGTGTATATATATCCTGTGAATGATTAGATGATTCTACCCTTTCGGGTTGGCTCTTCATTAGTAACTACAGCATGGAATCATGATAACTAGTAATGACTCAAGTGTTAATGCATACTTTTATAGGACTTACAAATTATTTGGATCCGTATTCTAAAGTGAAGATCATGTTAACTAACTAGTAATGACTCAAGTGTTACTACATACCCCTATAGGAACTACTAATTATTTGGATCCGTATTCTAAAGTGAAGATCATGTTAACTAACTAGTAATGACTAAAGTGTTACTACATACTTCTATAGGAATTACTAATTACGTGTTGGACACACGCAACATATTGAAAGAGCTTGGTTAACCTACAAAAGCCAAATTTGGCGACTGAGGGGAAACAGGACAGAGCAGCTTCTAAAAGAACATCTGTCTTTTATTGAGTGGACTTACTGGCTGGGACACAAGCACAGATATGGTCCTCTAGGTCGTCTTCTGAAAGACATTAGAAGGCATTACAGCAATTAAATATTGTATGCTAGAAGACAATAAATAGTTTTTTCCAGTTCAGGCATCACATATGTGAAGTTGTTGCATTAAATGGAAATGGTACCAGACGCTTAATAAATAATTATAAAATATATGTTTATAAAAGCTACTTTTTTCATGCCTCATGTTTAAACAAATTTTTCTAGTCATGATTTGTGCAACCAAACACAAGTCATTTCAAGCGTATGAGATATTGTTTGTGAACTTTTAAATACTATACTTTTAGAAAATTTCTTTAGAAGTATGTAGTAACACTTGAGTCATTACTAGTTAGTTAACATGATCTTCACTTTAGAATACGGATCCAAATAATTAGTAATTCCTATAGAAGTATGTAGTAACACTTGAGTCATTACTAGTTAGTTAACATGATCTTCACTTTAGAATACGGATCCAAATAATTAGTAGTTCCTATAGAAGTATGTAGTAACACTTGAGTCATTACTATTTATCGTGATTCCATGCTGTAGTTACGGTAAGCCAACCCGAAAGGGTAGAATCATCTAATCATTCACAGGATATATATACACACACACACACACACACACACACATATATATATATATATATATATATATATATATATATATATATGTATACATACATACATACATATCTACATATGAGCAAAGAGACATACATAAAAACAATTTTGAGAGGTAGGTTAAATAATAAAATAACTGGTATTTGGATGGCTGATGACTCAGTATGTTCCAGTACTCACCATGATGAGTCTAGTTATTCAAAGCCAGTCCAGAGGAATGCCGGAAAATCGGCCACAGGGTAAGTGTTCCAGACAAGTGCATTTATAAAAACAATTCTTAAAAATTATTTAGTTTATGAATAGTTCTCTAAAAGACAGCAGTGCATAGGCTAATTATTGACAGCTTTCCCAAATCATAAGTCTGCTACGCTACTACATATTGATAATTAGTGTACAGTATCTAGCAGTAATGTTAATCTAGTGCTAGTAATTTTTCCTGCATTAGTTATTAAGTTTTGCATGAATTGTGAATTTTTTTCATTATTTCTCTGGGAAGTATTACATTTTTTTAGTTATTGATTAGTTATTAGTGAACTACCACTTAAATCTGTAAAAAATTCAGTAGTTCTCTGGGAAGTATTAAAAAAATAGTAGTTATTGATTAGTTAATAGTGAACTACCACTTAAATCTGTGTGCTATTACTGCGTGCGGGCGGCAGTGGTTCAGTGGTTCATGTAGATTGTCTACAAACCGGAAGGTTGGTGGTTCAATCCCCGGTTCCACCTGACCAAGTGTCGAGGTGTCCTTGAGCAAGACACCTAACCCCAGCTGCTCCCGACGAGCTGGATCGCCTTGCATGGCTGACACCGCCGTTGGTGTATGAATGAGTGAGTGAATGGGTGAATGTGAGGCAATGTTGTAAAGCGCTTTGGTGGCCATTGGGTCTGTGAAAGCGCTATATAAATGCAGTCCATTTACCATTTACCATTACTTACTAATTCGTTAATCAGAGTTACTTGTTAGTTAACTGTAGTTACTAGATTGTTAATATTGTGTTACTCATTTGTTCCTGTGTAGTTATTCATTAACGAAGGATCCGTATTTTAAAGTGTTACCCAGATATGTACCATCACTGAACTTAAGCTGGATATGACGCTATCATATCACTGTAAAGCTGCTTTGAAACAATCTGTATTGTAAAAAGCGCTATATAAATAAAGGTGACTTGACTTCAGCCCTACTTTTGAATTTGTGTGTGTGTGTTTATTCAAGAAGGACATTAAAGATGACTTGTTTTCCTCAAGTCCTGTGATTCTCTGTATTTTGGGCTCACACTGCTCCAGTAGTGGTTAGTGCTCTGGTTAGGACCAGTAACACACTCTGGGTTCGAGCGCCGGTCGTGAACCACCATTATGATGGACCAGCAGAGGCGGAGCAGACTCATGGAGCCTTTAGCAAACCACATGACAACGGTGGACTCAACTGTTTGGGATTTGGTAACATTACAGAATATATTTAAGGTTAACTTTAGAGAGATGCATGTTGCGTCTGGACCTTCATCCTCTCCCATACGTTCTCAAACTTTGATGGTGTTTTCTTAGTAGCAAGTTTAATATCACAGTCAGTGAAAACTATTTGAGTTTCATCACCATATTGGTTGATCAGTTATTTAAATGGCTTTCTTTTCACTTCTGGTTGGTTTTTGGCATATTACAATATCTTTACAACAGCAGGGAACTATGCAACATGTTGCAGTGCAATATCTCGTCAAATGTCTATGTTGTTTAGACACCAAACATTCAACAATGATCCCTTCATAATATGATAAGTTCTTACCTTTTCCCCTATAACCTTCAGAACAGATCCAGAGTGATAGAGAAAAAATGTTTGGCTTATAGTCTACTTTTTTATTGCCATTTTATACAGAATTTATTTTTATACATTTTTGGCGAGAGTTATCCTTTAAGAGAGTTGAAACACATCTTTTTTCTTTGATTTTCTCACAGTTTTAGACTAAAACGTGTTAAATATAAACCAAATATTTTTTATTATTATTATTTTTGTGCATTTTTCATAACAATTTACGTAAAATTTTACAATTTTTTTCAAGTTCACGTTTTTCACTTCAGCAATAATAATCTGCCATGTGTTGTCTTTATAAAGAGACCAAACTTCAGTATGTTGCTCCAAAACATGTTGCTAAAAAACATTTATGACAGTTTATGTTGAAAATTACATTTTCAGGTCTATTTAAAAAGTGAATAAATGGATTATAACTACTGCATAACTTACATATAATATAGTACCGTAAAATTCCCTAAAAATACAAAAATATTAAATAAAAACATTATCGAACTAAAATAATTTAATTGGAATTAAAAATAAAAATCGGTCATTTTTGACCGACACGTGAACAGTAACGTTAGGCTGCCAGAGGGTTAAATACATAAGTTACTCATTTACACAAATACAAGCGTCAAATATAAATTAATATAAGATAATGTTTTAATAGGTTACTTATGTCATCTGTGATGTTATTGCGTTAGTGTGCTGCTGTCCTGCTAAATTTAAAGGAGCTGAACGGACAGTTTCTAGCAGAGATTCACTTTATGTCCTCGTGTTCTTCCGAGCTCGTTCTTCCCCGTTAACAATTACATCCAACTTATCCTGGCGAAACCGGTCACGAGAACCATAGACATAATAAATTAAAATACCAATATTTATTATGTGTATCTGACGAGAACAGCCGCGGATGTCCAATGACTCTCCGCAGGATCTCAAACAAAACTCATCTCTGCGCGCGCGTCCTGGCGACGCGTTACCATGGAGACGGTCGCGTAAACAAACGGACGGGAAGCGCCTCGCGAATCCTTCAGTATCTCTGTTTACTCTGTTTTTATAAATTGACTTAAAAACCATATCAATTCCAAAGCCAAATCTTAACTAGGCTTACGGAAATCTTTCTAAATTCGTCCGGTAAGTCTTAAACTGACTGCGTGTTGAATCATCTCAGGACTGCAATTACTAGTTAAGAGTTTGTATGATAAAGATTAAACGTTAATTTGTCTCAAATAATCGATGATCTTGCTCTAATATTATACATATGCAAGGAAGCTGATGGTGGCATTAGTGATAAAAAATAAAATATTGTTTTATTTGCATTTTATTTGCAGTTAGCACAATACAGCTCACAGAAAACACAAAGTAAACATAATACTAAAAACGAAATAACACATCAATAAAAAAGGTAACACTTTACAACAAGGTTCATTAGTTAACATTAATTAATGTATTAACTAACATGAACTAACTATGAGCAATACATTTGTTACAGTATTTATTAATCTTTGTTAATGTTGGTTAATAAAATCCAGCTGTTCATTGTTTGTTCATGTTAGTTCACAGTGCATTAACTAATGCTAACAAATACAACCTTTGATTTTAATAATGTATTAATAAATGTTGCAATTAATATTAACTAGGATTAATTAATGCTGTGGAAGTATTGTTCATTATTAGTTCATAATGTTAACTAATGTTAACTAATGAACTCTATTGTAAAGTGTTACCAGAACATCTATAAACTAACGTTAGTTCAGAACGGCGCACAAGGCTTGCTGTGTGACCTGCGTATGTAAATAGGCACAAACAGAGTTATGTTAAACATAATATTAAAAAATAAATAATACATCAATAAAAAATATACAACTAACGGACATAGATGCGTAAGAGCCACAAAGTCACGTTGACAGACAGAAGTGAATCCCGCAGATGTGTGTCTGAAGCAGGTCTGTGTCATCTGTAACTGCATTAGTTCTCACACACACATGTGTGGTGTGTGTGTGTCTCTGATCTTCTCTCAGCGATGGACGGTGACGGTGAGGAGATAAAGCAGCAGCTCAGGCTTCAGTTTCAGGCTCTTCAGGAGCAGCAGGAGCACAGGAGACAGCAGATGAAGAAGAGCAGATCCAGGGCTCCTCCTCTTCCTCACAGCGGCCTGGACAACATGAACCTCACCACACAGCAGGAGGAGGAGGAGGAGGAGGAGGAGGAGGAGGAGGAGGAGGAGGAGGAGCGGTTCAAGGCCAGGTGACTGAAATACATCACAGTCCATCATGACAGAAATGAGACCTGATGTAATTATTCACTGGTAATTGAGCAGATGTGTTCAGCATTAGACGTACGGTAGGCTGACAGCTCGTTTAAGGATCATGAATCAGCCCTGCTCCGTCTGTTTGTTTTCATTACAGATCTTTTCAAAGCAAGATCTCACTTTAGTCAACATACTTTTTCAGATATTACCTTTTGGTAACACTTTAGTTTAGGGTCTAATTCCCACTATTAACTAGTTGCTCATTAGCATGCAGATTACTAGGATATTGGCTGTTTATTAGTACTTATAAAGCACATATTAATACCTTATTCTGCATGATCATATTCTACATCTCTTAATCACCCAATACCTAAACTACCTTACTAACTATTAATAAGCTGTAATTAGGTTGTAGTTAATACACTACCAGTCAAAAGTTTTGGATCGGTAAGATTTTTATGTTTTTTTTTTAAGTCTCTTCTGCTCACCAAGGCTGCATTTATTTCATATATATATATAAACAACTGTGATATTGTGAATATTATTCCAGTGTAAATCAGCTGTTTTCTATGTGAATATATAGTAAAGTGTAAATTATTCCTGTGATCAAAGCTGAATTTTCAGCATCATTACTCCAGTCTTCAGTGTCACATGATCCTTCAGAAATCACTCTAATATGATGATTTGATGATCAAGAAACATTTATGATTATTATCGATGTTGAAAACAGTTATTTACATTTTATTCCTGGATTCTTTGATGAATAGAAAGTTCAAAAGAACAGCATTTACAGTGAGGAAAATAAGTATTTGAACACTCTGCTATTTTGCAAGTTCTCCCACTTAGAAATCATGGAGGGGTCTGAAATTGTCATCGTAGGTGCATGTCCACTGTGAGAGACATAATCTAAAAAAAAAAAATCCAGAAATCACAATGTATGATTTTTTAACTATTTATTTGTATGATACAGCTGCAAATAAGTATTTGAACACCTGAGAAAATCAATGTTAATATTTGGTACAGTAGCCTTTGTTTGCAATTACAGAGGTCAAACGTTTCCTGTAGTTTTTCACCAGGTTTGCACACACTGCAGGAGGGATTTTGGCCCACTCCTCCACACAGATCTTCTCTAGATCAGTCAGGTTTCTGGGCTGTCGCTGAGAAACACGGAGTTTGAGCTCCCTCCAAAGATTCTCTATTGGGTTTAGGTCTGGAGACTGGCTAGGCCACGCCAGAACCTTGATATGCTTCTTACAGAGCCACTCCTTGGTTATCCTGGCTGTGTGCTTCGGGTCATTGTCATGTTGGAAGACCCAGCCTCGACCCATCTTCAATGCTCTAACTGAGGGAAGGAGGTTGTTCCCCAAAATCTCGCAATACATGGCCCCGGTCATCCTCTCCTTAATACAGTGCAGTCGCCCTGTCCCATGTGCAGAAAAACACCCCCAAAGCATGATGCTACCACCCCCATGCTTCACAGTAGGGATGGTGTTCTTGGGATGGTACTCATCATTCTTCTTCCTCCAAACACGTTTAGTGGAATTATGACCAAAAAGTTCTATTTTGGTCTCATCTGACCACATGACTTTCTCCCATGACTCCTCTGGATCATCCAAATGGTCATTGGCAAACTTAAGACGGGCCTTGGCATGTGCTGGTTTAAGCAGGGGAACCTTCCGTGCCATGCATGATTTCAAACCATGACGTCTTAGTGTATTACCAACAGTAACCTTGGAAACGGTGGTCCCAGCTCTTTTCAGGTCATTGACCAGCTCCTCCCGTGTAGTTCTGGGCTGATTTCTCACCTTTCTTAGGATCATTGAGACCCCACGAGGTGAGATCTTGCATGGAGCCCCAGTCCGAGGGAGATTGACAGTCATGTTTAGCTTCTTCCATTTTCTAATGATTGCTCCAACAGTGGACCTTTTTTCACCAAGCTGCTTGGCAATTTCCCCGTAGCCCTTTCCAGCCTTGTGGAGGTGTACAATTTTGTCTCTAGTGTCTTTGGACAGCTCTTTGGTCTTGGCCATGTTAGTAGTTGGATTCTTACTGATTGTATGGGGTGGACAGGTGTCTTTATGCAGCTAACGACCTCAAACAGGTGCATCTAATTTAGGATAATAAATGGAGTGGAGGTGGACATTTTAAAGGCAGACTAACAGGTCTTTGAGGGTCAGAATTCTAGCTGATAAACAGGTGTTCAAATACTTATTTGCAGCTGTATCATACAAATAAATAGTTAAACAATCATATATTGTGATTTCTGGGGTTTGGGTTTAGATTATGTCTCTCACAGTGGACATGCACCTACGATGACAATTTCAGACCCCTCCATGATTTCTAAGTGGGAGAACTTGCAAAATAGCAGGGTGTTCAAATACTTATTTTCCTCACTGTATCTGAAACAGAAGCTTTAAAACAATGTCAGAGTTGTTGTGTCAGCATTGAAACTACGCAGTTTCCTTAAAAAATAGAGCCGTTGCTGTGCTTTCGAGTATCTTGCTAGTGTGTTGGCAGACCAGGTAAGTTTGTGATCAATAATAGTGCCCAGATACTTATACTCCTCCACAGTCTCAATAACTGTCCCTTGAATAGTAACAGGTTGCAGTGGAGGGGGCCTTTTCCTAAAATCGATCACCATTTCTTGTTTTGTTTTTGAAATATTTAAAATTAATGAGTTTTGATTGCACCATTCATGGAAGTGGTCAACCTCAGTCCTGTAGTCCTTAAAAAGTCCTGAATCCACTTTACAAGACTCAGGTTTACACCCATGTTTGTCAGCTTCTCTATCAACATGTGTGACTGGACGGTATTGAAAGCTGAAGAGAAGTCTGCAAACAGAGGCAGGTGTTTCAAGGTGTTTGTACATTCCATTCAGAAGGGTTGTGACAGCATCTTCCACACCCCTTTTCTCTCTATAAGCAAACTGTAATGTGTCTATGTGAGCTTTGGTTTGTATTTTGAGATGAATTAAAATGATCCGCTCAAAGCACTTCAATGCAACAGAAGTGAGTGGTACTGGTCTAAAATCGTTCAGTCCAACTGGTTTGGGTTTCTTAGGAAGTGGTCAAATTTCCGCTGTTTTCCATATCTTGATGTGATTTTAGATTTTTCCCTTTTCAGTTTTTGTCAGTAAGAGGGCAATAAATAGACAGTGTTATGATCTGACCCGCCTATCGCTGGTTTGTTGACTGCTTTGTAAGCATTTTTTTATGTTGCCATAACATAGATCAATTATTTTTGATCCACGCGTGGCGCAATTCACATATTGCTGATAGTGGAGTAATGCAGATGACAAAGAGCAGCCATTAAAGTCATTATTTGGGGGATAGAAATAAAATAAATCAATATTTTTATTCAGCAAGGATGATTTAAATTGATCAAAAGTGACAGTAAAGACATTTATAATGTTACAAAAGCTTGTGTTTCAGATAAATGCTGTTCTTTTGAACTTTCTATTCATCAAGGAATCCTGGAATAAAAATGTAAATAACTGTTTTCAACACTGATAATAATCATAAATGTTTCTTGAGCATCAAATCATCATATTAGAGTGATTTCTGAAGGATCATGTGACTCTGAAGACTGGAGTAATGATGCTGAAAATTCAGCTTTGATCACAGGAATAAATTACACTTTACTATATATTCACATAGAAAACAGCTGATTTACACTGGAATAATATTTCACAATATTACTGTTTTTGTTTTTTTGTATTTTTAATCAAATAAATGCAGTCTTGGTGAGCAGAAGAGACTTATTTTAAAACATTCAAAATCTTTCCATTCCACAACTCTTGACTGGTAGTGTAGTGACAACTGGACCCTAATCTAAAGTCTGACCTACCTTTTATATAGTGTGTAATATAGATGTTTGTGAATGTTAAACATATGTAAAGTTCCAGAGCTCAAAGTGCAGATAAATAAAGTTATTGTCTCCTAAAAGAAAGAAGTGATTCTGAACTGAAACGAGTCGTCAGTAATTCCAGTCTCACTTCCTGCTCGTATCCACCTACTCATTTGCATAATGCACATCTATGGTTTTCATTGGCTGTCGGTTAACAACGTCTACTTTGCCCCGCCCTCAAACACAACTTGTAGTAGTTAGTGATGGGAGAAACTAATCTTTTCGAAACTTTGAATCAATTGAAGGAATTGATTTATTAAACGATTCCCTGTTTGGAAGCGCTGGAAAGGCCACTCGCTGGAGACCCCTGCTGGTCAGAACAATGTAAACGCCACTCGCTGGAGACCCCTGCTGGTCAGAACTGTGTAAACGCCACACGCTGGAGACCCCTGCTGGTCAGAACTGTGTAAACGCCACTCGCTGGAGACCCCTGCTGATCAGAACTGTGTAAACGCCACACGCTGGAGACCCCTGCTGGTCAGAACTGTGTAAACGCCACTCGCTGGAGACCCCTGCTGGTCAGAACTGTGTAAACGCCACTCGCTGGAGACCCCTGCTGGTCAGAACTGTGTAAACGCCACACGCTGGAGACCCCTGCTGGTCAGAACTGTGTAAACGCCACTCGCTGGAGACCCCTGCTGGTCAGAACTGTGTAAACGCCACACGCTGGAGACCCCTGCTGGTCAGAACAGTGTAAACGCCACACGCTGGAGACCCCTACTGGTCAGAACAGTGTAAACGCCACACGCTGGAGACCCCTGCTGGTCAGAACAGTGTAAACGCCACACGCTGGAGACCCCTGCTGGTCAGAACTGTGTAAACGCCACTCGCTGGAGACCCCTGCTGGTCAGAACTGTGTAAACGCCACTCGCTGGAGACCCCTACTGGTCAGAACAGTGTAAACGGCACACGCTGGAGACCCCTGCTGGTCAGAACAGTGTAAACGGCACACGCTGGAGACCCCTGCTGGTCAGAACTGTGTAAACGCCACTCGCTGGAGACCCCTGCTGGTCAGAACTGTGTAAACGCCACACGCTGGAGACCCCTGCTGGTCAGAACAGTGTAAACGCCACTCGCTGGAGACCCCTGCTGGTCAGAACTGTGTAAACGCCACACGCTGGAGACCCCTGCTGGTCAGAACTGTGTAAACGCCACTCGCTGGAGACCCCTGCTGGTCAGAACAGTGTAAACGCCACTCGCTGGAGACCCCTGCTGGTCAGAACTGTGTAAACGCCACACGCTGGAGACCCCTACTGGTCAGAACAGTGTAAACGCCACACGCTGGAGACCCCTGCTGGTCAGAACTGTGTAAACGCCACTCGCTGGAGACCCCTACTGGTCAGAACTGTGTAAACGCCACACGCTGGAGACCCCTGCTGGTCAGAACTGTGTAAACGCCACTCGCTGGAGACCCCTGCTGGTCAGAACAGTGTAAACGCCACACGCTGGAGACCCCTGCTGGTCAGAACTGTGTAAACGCCACACGCTGGAGACCCCTGCTGGTCAGAACTGTATAAACGCCACACGCTGGAGACCCCTACTGGTCAGAACAGTGTAAACACCACACGCTGGAGAGCCCTGCTGGTCAGAACTGTGTAAACGCCACACGCTGGAGACCCCTACTGGTCAGAACAGTGTAAACGCCACTCACTGGAGACCCCTGCTGGTCAGAACTGTGTAAACGCCACTCGCTGGAGACCCCTGCTGGTCAGAACTGTGTAAATGGCACACGCTGGAGACCCCTGCTGGTCAGAACTGTGTAAACGCCACACGCTGGAGACCCCTGCTGGTCAGAACAGTGTAAACGCCACTCGCTGGAGACCCCTGCTGGTCAGAACTGTGTAAACGCCACTCGCTGGAGACCCCTGCTGGTCAGAACTGTGTAAACGCCACACGCTGGAGACCCCTACTGGTCAGAACAGTGTAAACGCCACTCGCTGGAGACCCCTGCTGGTCAGCACTGTGTAAACGCCACTCGCTGGAGACCCCTGCTGGTCAGAACTGTGTAAACGCCACTCGCTGGAGACCCCTGCTGGTCAGAACTGTGTAAACGCCACACGCTGGAGACCCCTACTGGTCAGAACAGTGTAAACGCCACACGCTGGAGACCCCTGCTGGTCAGAACTGTGTAAACGCCACACGCTGGAGACCCCTGCTGGTCAGAACAGTGTAAACGCCACACGCTGGAGACCCCTGCTGGTCAGAACAGTGTAAACGCCACACGCTGGAGACCCCTACTGGTCAGAACAGTGTAAACGCCACACGCTGGAGACCCCTACTGGTCAGAACTGTGTAAACGCCACTAGCTGGAGACCCCTGCTGGTCAGAACAGTGTAAACGCCACACGCTGGAGACCCCTGCTGGTCAGAACAGTGTAAACGCCACACGCTGGAGACCCCTGCTGGTCAGAACAGTGTAAACGCCACTCGCTGGAGACCCCTGCTGGTCAGAACTGTGTAAACGCCACACGCTAGAGACCCCTGCTGGTCAGAACTGTGGAAACGGCACACGCTGGAGACCCCTGCTGGTCAGAACTGTGTAAACGCCACACGCTGGAGACCCCTGCTGGTCAGAACAGTGTAAACGCCACACGCTGGAGACCCCTGCTGGTCATAACTGTGTAAACGGCACACGCTGGAGACCCCTGCTGGTCAGAACAGTGTAAACGGCACACGCTGGAGACCCCTGCTGGTCAGAACAGTGTAAACGGCACTCGCTGGAGAACCCTGCTGGTCAGAACAGTGTAAACGGCACACGCTGGAGACCCCTGCTGGTCAGAACAGTGTAAACGGCACACGCTGGAGACCCCTGCTGGTCAGAACAGTGTAAACGCCACACGCTGGAGACCCCTGCTGGTCAGAACTGTGTAAACGCCACTCGCTGGAGACCCCTGCTGGTCAGAACAGTGTAAACGCCACACGCTGGAGACCCCTGCTGGTCAGAACAGTGTAAACGCCACTCGCTGGAGAACCCTGCTGGTCAGAACAGTGTAAACGGCACACGCTGGAGACCCCTGCTGGTCAGAACTGTGTAAACGCCACTCGCTGGAGAACCCTGCTGGTCAGAACTGTGTAAACGCCACACGCTGGAGACCCCTGCTGGTCAGAACAGTGTAAACGGCACACGCTGGAGACCCCTGCTGGTCAGAACAGTGTAAACGCCACTCGCTGGAGACCCCTGCTGGTCAGAACAGTGTAAACGCCACACGCTGGAGACCCCTGCTGGTCAGAACAGTGTAAACGGCACACGCTGGAGACCCCTGCTGGTCAGAACAGTGTAAACGCCACTCGCTGGAGAACCCTGCTGGTCAGAACAGTGTAAACGGCACACGCTGGAGACCCCTGCTGGTCAGAACAGTGTAAACGGCACACGCTGGAGACCCCTGCTGGTCAGAACAGTGTAAACGCCACACGCTGGAGACCCCTGCTGGTCAGAACAGTGTAAACGGCACACGCTGGAGAACCCTGCTGGTCAGAACAGTGTAAACGCCACACGCTGGAGACCCCTGCTGGTCAGAACAGTGTAAACGGCACACGCTGGAGACCCCTGCTGGTCAGAACAGTGTAAACGGCACACGCTGGAGACCCCTGCTGGTCAGAACAGTGTAAACGCCACACGCTGGAGAACCCTGCTGGTCAGAACAGTGTAAACGCCACTCGCTGGAGAACCCTGCTGGTCAGAACAGTGTAAACGGCACACGCTGGAGACCCCTGCTGGTCAGAACAGTGTAAACGGCACACGCTGGAGACCCCTGCTGGTCAGAACTGTGTAAACGCCACACCCTGGAGACCCCTGCTGGTCAGAACTGTGGAAACGCCACTCGCTGGAGACCCCTGCTGGTCAGAACAGTGTAAACGCCACACGCTGGAGACCCCTACTGGTCAGAACTGTGTAAACGCCACAGTAAACTGTGACGTTACATAAACGCCACTATAACTTAACTAAATCTCTGTTTTTATTAAAAGACGTGTCATTAAAAATGCCTAGATGTGTATAAGACGTGTAAATGTCTATACGTGATATAGATCATCATCACTACCAGTGAACCATTGAACTTTCAAAACAAATCCAGTCTGGGTCGTTTCACGATTCCACCACACGCTCAACACATTTACCATGTGTTCATGCCTTGTGTTATTAAAGAGTGACTGTACTGTGATTCAGAGTGATCCAGGATGAAAACCAGCAGTTGCATGATCGCCTGAGGGAGCTGAGAGATGAGAACGGCCGACTCCATAAACTGCTGAGTGAGAAAGACTTCGAGCTCAAACACCTGAAGAAGAAGAGAGAGGAGGACAGGCTGGCTCTAGCAGGTACAGTACATCTGCACTGCTCCTAGAGCCCAACAAGATATCAGCACACTCACAGCACACTGAGAAGCAGATAAATGTCATTGTGTTGGATGTTAGAAGAAATGGGCAAATAGTCTCTTCTGCTCACAAAGGCTGCATTTATCAAAAATACAGTAAAACAGTGAAATATTATTACAGTGTAAAACAGCTGTTGTCTATGTGAATATATAGTATTTTGAGCATCATTACTCCAGTCATCAGTGTCACATGATCCTTCAGAAATCATTCTAATATGATGATTTGATGATCATAAAACATTTATGATTATTATCAGTGTTGAAAACAGTTTCATATTTCGGTGATACATTTTATTTTTCAGAATTCTTTGATGAATAGAAAGTTCAAAAGAACAGCATTTATTTGAAATATTAATCTTTAGTAACATTATAAATGTCTTTACTGTCACTTTTGATCAGTTTAATGCATCCTTGACAGTTATTTCAGTTTTTTTATTTTAGTTTTATCAATATTTTGAATCGACTTTTAGTTTTCATGTTAATTTTATTTAAATTTTTAGTCATTTCTTTATGTGCTTTTGTCATTTTATTAGTTTTTATAATATTGTTATTTAATTTATTTATTTTTTCAGTTTTATTTTTATTTTATTTTTATTTATTTCAGTTTATTGCAGAGGAAACATTTCTAATTTTCTTTTAGTTTAAGTCTTTCAACTAATATTAAAATTTTATTCTATTTCAGCTTTATTTTATTATGATAATAAACCTATGGAAGCTTGTTTCTGTCACAGTATAAAACATTTTAAGAGGAAATTGCGACTTTTTATTGCAAAACTTTGAGTTATAAAGTCAGAATTGTGAGATATAAATTCACAATTGTGAGAAATGAACTTGCAATTCTGAGAAAATTGCGACTTAAATTTCTCGATTCTGACATAAAAAGTCGCACTTACCTTTTTTACTCTTTACTCTGTGGCGGAAACAAGCTTCCATATAAACCTGGGCCCGGTTTCCCGATAACGCTCACTCTTAGCGCGCTAAGAGAGCTCGAAAGATATATCTTACCAAAGGTGTTTATGTTCCTAAGTGTGTTCCCCGAACCATACCTTAGGAAGCTGCTTAAGATATACCTTCTTACGTGCGACGTTACCCGGCGCTGTCCGTGGCGATGGTGCTGAATTGTTTGATATCGATGGCTCGACAATCAATTATTCTCTCGTGCAGGGGCTGTTTATGTGAGAAAGCGGTGATCTTTATAAATGAAGCACTTCAGAAATAGTTGAAATTGCAATTTATTATGATTATTGGATATTATAAAAAATAATCCAAACTATAATAGCCTATAATAGCCTAGCCTACATATTTTAAAATTGTAACATATATTGCTGCCACAATGACCTTTTCAAAAATGTACGTGCCTTCTTCTCTTTCCCATTTCTGTTCGCTGAGGTGGAGCTGCGATGAAATATTGTTCTTGTAAATACTTTCCAGCATTTCAGTAATAAAAGTTTACATCTTGCGTACGGTGCTCGGCAGTGATCAAAAAGGATTTAAACCGTTTAAACTCAGAGATGTGGATTCAGACGGCAATTAAATTACTACACGACCTGTTTGTCAAAAAACAGAAGGTACTAATTTGGCCAGGGATTTTTACGCGGATTGGGTGAGAAAAACACTGATATTATGGATTCGGACGGCACTAAAATCACCGACTTACCCCTGTAAATGTTTAAAATACCGGACGAGCCCATGAGAAACAATATTAGCGTCCGAATAGGACTTAACTGACAGTAGCCTATGCTTTCACTGGCCTTTAAAAGAGCGTTTTAATTAAATTAATAATATTGTATAATAATATAATTAAAAATCTAACAACAATCAGTGTAATGACAATTTTATTCTTTGCATGAAAACACTTGAATTAGCCTAATTTAATACTGTCTGGGTGTATTAAAACTTCAGAATTATATTCATATAGACCTGCAACAGTGATAAGGTAAAGCTAAGAGTGGTCCAGACCAACCTTACGAAAGTGTGACTTACAAAAGATATACTTAGCGTACGAACGTTTCGGGAACCGTCCCATAAGGTTAAGAGAGAGGTTAAGGAATAGGTTAAGAACTACTTAGAGATAAGAACGCTTTGGGAAACCGGGCCCTGATCCTTGATGAATAGTATTAATTTCCTTACTGACCCACAATTTTTGAACAGTAGTGTTTCTTGTCATGTCTTTGTGCATGAAGTGCCCAAACAGTGTTGTGGGCCAATATCTGTCTGGTAAATAATGACTGTGGCAATCCTCTTTTTTTTTTTACTAAGGTACGGCTGGTTTGGCAGGAGATGCAGCGGCAACCAAAATTGTGGAGGTGTCAAAAAAGAATCGAGAATTATCAGCTGAAATAGAGCGAGAGAAGACCAAAACTAAACAAGCAAACAATCGGGTCAAAGAACTGGAGAAAGAGGTAAAGAAGAAACAGAACTGTTAGCTTGAAAGTTGTTCTGCTCAGTTCATCATCATCTGTCTTATCACTGTAGCTTCAGGCCACACTGTTACTAAATCCTGCAAAGACGACCAACAAAACACAGACATCAAGGGCTGTGAACGACTGTCTTGAGGTATTGTGTCATAACATCATTCATTATCTTCTGGTACATGATTAGACACTGGTTACTCTTTCTAAATGACTTTATTCCAGAACAGCCCGGTAGTGAAATCACTCCAGGAGAAACTCTCTGCAGCACAACTCAAAATGGCTGAATACCGCAACCAGATCCAGACCTTCAAGCAAGAGTTGAGAATGGCTCACAAGGTTTGTGCTGAAGCAATCCTGCCAGTGTGTGTGTGAGTGAGTTAGAGAGAGCAGCAACACTCAGTCAAGTCACCTTCATTTATATAGCGCTTTTAACTATATAGACTGTTTCAGCTTTACAGTGATAATAGGAGATTACAGTAACAGATTGTTCTGGCTTTACAGCAGCTCGAGAATAAAGTTATTGTCCAGCTGAAGTTAGTTTTGATTGATTCACTTCCGTTGCGAAGATCATTATCAGTGTGAGTGTGTGTTGTCAGGTGTTGAGCTGTGAGGTGGGTGAGGACGTCAGTATTCAGCAGATTCTGTGTAACCCAGGAGGATGGAGAGGCCGATCTCAGCAGATCCTCGTCCTGAGCAACAGAGTGAGTCCACATGCTCTCATCCACCGGTTTCAGATGATCATTTATAACTCATCTGTTACACATGTTAGCCCTTGTGCTGTGCTGGAAGTACTTTCCCTGATTTGGTGTTCCGGGTCAAAAATGAGCCGTCTTTTAAATTGCTTGTAAATCTCTTCTTATACTATATTATCACCAAATAATTGGATTCAACTCGTTTTCTTTTTCAGTTAGCATTGGTTTTGTGTTTCTTTTCAGAGCTGGTTGATCACAGGCTTCACTGATCTGAGCTCATGCTCTTTTGAAGTGAATACGCTACTAGAGTTTTTCCACTCAAACACAGAGGAGTGTAAACTCAGATCAGCGAGGCTATGGTTAATCAGTTCCAAGAAGAAACACAAAACCTCTGCTAACTGAAAACAAGTTGACAAAAAGATTGAATCCAATATTTGGCAATAACACAGCATCATGAGAGATTTATAAGCAGTGTTGTGTGGGCTGGTTATTTTTCACCGGGAACACCACAAGTGTAACGATGTAAAAAAAAAACTCAAAAAGTACAAACCATATAAAAATTTTGTAAAAAATTTATTATTATTACTTTTTAACTAAACACATACATATACATTTCCATATAACATAGAAAACAAATAACAAACAACAAAAACAGCTTTATTAAAATCTTTTTGGAAAAGTTGTTATATCCTGTGTGAGCAAAGTCAGTAAGCTTCAGTCCAGTGCAATTATATTAACTTGCATTTTCTGGGAAAAGAATATCCAAAATGACCAGAGCACAACCTCTGACGAACACTTGACAGAGCAGCCATCAAGTGTTCTACAGTGAGGAAAATAAGTATTTGAACACCCTGCTATTTTGCAAGTTCTCCCACTTAGAAATCATGGAGGGGTCTGAAATTGTCATCGTAGGTGCATGTCCACTGTGAGAGACATAATCTAAAAAAAAAAATCCAGAAATCACAATGTATGATTTTTTAACTATTTATTTGTATGATACAGCTGCAAATAAGTATTTGAACACCTGAGAAAATCAATGTTAATATTTGGTACAGTAGCCTTTGTTTGCAATTACAGAGGTCAAACGTTTCCTGTAGTTTTTCACCAGGTTTGCACACACTGCAGGAGGGATTTTGGCCCACTCCTCCACACAGATCTTCTCTAGATCAGTCAGGTTTCTGGGCTGTCGCTGAGAAACACGGAGTTTGAGCTCCCTCCAAAGATTCTCTATTGGGTTTAGGTCTGGAGACTGGCTAGGCCACGCCAGAACCTTGATATGCTTCTTACAGAGCCACTCCTTGGTTATCCTGGCTGTGTGCTTCGGGTCATTGTCATGTTGGAAGACCCAGCCTCGACCCATCTTCAATGCTCTAACTGAGGGAAGGAGGTTGTTCCCCAAAATCTCGCAATACATGGCCCCGGTCATCCTCTCCTTAATACAGTGCAGTCGCCCTGTCCCATGTGCAGAAAAACACCCCCAAAGCATGATGCTACCACCCCCATGCTTCACAGTAGGGATGGTGTTCTTGGGATGGTACTCATCATTCTTCTTCCTCCAAACACGTTTAGTGGAATTATGACCAAAAAGTTCTATTTTGGTCTCATCTGAACACATGACTTTCTCCCATGACTCCTCTGGATCATCCAAATGGTCATTGGCAAACTTAAGACGGGCCTTGACATGTGCTGGTTTAAGCAGGGGAACCTTCCGTGCCATGCATGATTTCAAACCATGACGTCTTAGTGTATTACCAACAGTAACCTTGGAAACGGTGGTCCCAGCTCTTTTCAGGTCATTGACCAGCTCCTCCCGTGTAGTTCTGGGCTGATTTCTCACCTTTCTTAGGATCATTGAGACCCCACGAGGTGAGATCTTGCATGGAGCCCCAGTCCGAGGGAGATTGACAGTCATGTTTAGCTTCTTCCATTTTCTAATGATTGCTCCAACAGTGGACCTTTTTTCACCAAGCTGCTTGGCAATTTCCCCGTAGCCCTTTCCAGCCTTGTGGAGGTGTACAATTTTGTCTCTAGTGTCTTTGGACAGCTCTTTGGTCTTGGCCATGTTAGTAGTTGGATTCTTACTGATTGTATGGGGTGGACAGGTGTCTTTATGCAGCTAACGACCTCAAACAGGTGCATCTAATTTAGGATAATAAATGGAGTGGAGGTGGACATTTTAAAGGCAGACTAACAGGTCTTTGAGGGTCAGAATTCTAGCTGATAGACAGGTGTTCAAATACTTATTTGCAGCTATATCATACAAATAAATAGTTAACAAATCATATATTGTGATTTCTGGATTTTTTTTTTAGATTATGTCTCTCACAGTGGACATGCACCTACGATTACAATTTCAGACCCCTCCATGATTTCCAAGTGGGAGAACTTGCAAAATAGCAGGGTGTTCAAATACTTATTTTCCTCACTGTAGGTTACTACGTGCTGAGGTTTTTGGTCCAATGATTAAAACCTCTGCTTTTTTCAGATATTAGTAGTAGGAAATGACTACTATCCAATTGTTTTATATCGACTATGCATTCCTTTAAGTTTTGGGAGTTGGTATGTTTCGTCAGGCCTGGAAGAGATATAAAGCTGAGTATCATCAGATAACTGACAACTATTAGTTTAACTGAAAACTGATTAGTGAAAAGATATCATTAGAAAACATGACAACAGCTACACACTAAAGAAAGCATTATATTCACTGAAGGTGCGAGACCTGGAGCAACAGCTGAGCCTGTCGTGTCACAGGAGTGAGCAAGGCCTTGAGGAGGAGATGAGGAGAGCAGGAGGCCTCGTGAAGACACACGACAGGAACGTCAGCCACATCCGTCACATGGAGCGGGAGAAGAAGGAGGCGCTGGAGGTTCAACACACTGATCTTTACAGGCTGATCTGAGTCTGGCGAAACTCTTCACATTACACACACTCTGATCATGATGTGTGTTTTCAGAAGCTCACTGTGGATTATGAAGTTCTGCTGGAAGAGAACTCGGATGTGAAGAAGAAACTGGAGGGCTCCAGAGCCAGGAACAAAGTGTTGAGCACAGAAGTCAAAGCCCTGAAGAGCCAGATCAGCACTCTGCTGGAGAAGGGCAAACATGACGACGAGCTGGTCCACGCTTTACTGGTGATGACTGACTCTTACATTATCATACCCTTTTTTATATATATATATATATATATATATATATATATATATATATATATATAAATATATATATATATTTATATATTTGGCTAGGCTAGGCCTTGGCTAGGCCTTCTTCCTAGCCAAGGGAGTTCTGAACTGGCAACTTGATGGAAGTGGATGAGAAGAATCATAAAGAGGGTGTGTGGAGTCTATAATGATAGAAGCTGCTTTCCTCTTTACTGCCACATTATAAAGGTCTGAGAGGTGAAGCTGCGAGACCCCAATAATCTTAGATGCTTGCTCATTTCTTCTTATTTTCAGCTGAAAGTAAGCTATACCAAGAAACAATGTTAAATGTCATGACTGATTCCACAAATGACCGATACACTGTTGTCATAATGTCTAACATTAAAGGGGAACTTGGCAACTCTAGCCATTTCTTCGCTGATTTTCACTTTTGTTTTTGCATGTTTTCTCGACGAGCTCCCCCTACAGCTGTGGGCCGTATATTTCACAACACTGTCGTAAAAAAAAATCACTTGCGGCCCCTCATCCCCCTTTCTACCGCTGCTCATGTGCATTTGTTATTATCGGAGCCAGCCAATTTTATCGTGTGGAGCGATGTCTACCGAGGTGGGTAATACATCATACACGGTATCATATGGCATGTGTGTTTATGTTGAATTGCCGTAAAGAAGTTTGTGTTTCTCGTTCTCGCTTCTCACAAGACTTCCTATTTCCAACTTACTGGGACGTTAGTCCCCATGTTGCAAGGTTGGTTTTCCGCCTGGGAACGCTGGGGGGAGCGGGGAAAGTCACCATTCTCACCTGAACAGGTTATTTAACCATCCAAATGATTTCTAGATGGTTTTATTAAGTTGAAATAGTTGCCAAGTTCCCCTTTAAATCCTTTCAACCGTCTCAGAAGAAATAAACGCTGACGAGCCTTCTTGCAGACACAGCTTACATGTTGTGCAAAGGACAATCGGCTGTCAATCACAGTACCTAAATATGTGCAGGATTCAGCCTGTTACACTTCCTGCTCCCTAACCTAAGTGGTTCAGAAAGAGAAAAATAGATTTTGAATGGACGAAACAGTTCACAGCCTTTCATTGTGTATTTAACTTTGCTACTTTACCAGAGTTATTAGTTATTTTGCTGCAATACAAGATCTGCCTTATATACTATACATGTCCAACACAAAAGAGCTGGGTATAGTTCAATCATCCCATGTTGTCTGATCCACTTGTCCAAATTTAGTAAAAGTCTCTTAGTTTCCTTTTAACTACGTATATCAGTTTTCCAAGGCAAGGTTGCTGGTCATTTCTTTAAACCATTGATTAGGGGATGGAAAGTAAAGCAATAGCACGCTTGGCCTGAAGCAAACTAAAATCAATTAGTCTGCGCTTTCTTGCATTCACCTACAAATTTACTGGGTAAATGTGAAATAGACAAAGAGGGACATTTTCTTCAATCAATTTACCAATCATAAGAACAATCTCCTTCCAAAATCATTGAATCTCATTACACTCCCATATACAATGGAATTATGATACCGTACTCAAATACACAGTTTATAAACTACTGCTCAGTTGTTTTGTAGGAACACTTCTAAAGAGATAAATGAAGTGAAGCAGATGATGTAGAGTATCTCGCTCCTCCAACAGAAGCAGCAGTCGCAGTGGCAGGCCATGTTCGGGCACCTCAGCCAGAAGGGCCACCAGCGCGAGGAGGCCCAGCAGGGCCTGGAGATGCAGCTGCACAGTCAGGCCCAGCAACACGCCTCCCTCATCCAGCAGCTCAAACTCATGGTGTCGGAGAAGGAGAAAAAGGTCGAAGAGCTGGAGCGGGAGATCCAGCAGCTCGCCCTCCAGGTACAACACATCTGATCTGATCTGATCTGGGGGACCTAAGCTCTAGTGTGTAAGAACGAGCCTATGATTGAATCTGGAAATAAAGCAAAATAACTGAGAAAAATGAGAAATAGTCCTCAGAGATGCCATGTCTGTAATTTATATCAAAACATCTAACATTAATTCGATCTCAAACAGTTTCATTAAACGATTAAAATGATCTCTGAGCAAACTTCGCAAACGCAAACCTGTGTAAACGCTGACGGCGTGCACATGCGTATTATGTGTTCAGCCTATAGGTATGCACATTTGAATATATATGTGCACAGGCGTGTAGTCTTTCTTTACAAATTTACCTCAACTAATTACTTTGGCCTTAAAAATCTATAATACAGAATTATTTATCGCTTCCACATTGCCATGTGAACTGGAATTATTTTGACAACGTTTTATCGGTACAGAGGTAAAGGGAAGACTGACTAGCTAGCTGATTCCTTCAACGATGCATCGTACTATTGTAGTGAAGCAGCGAGTTACGGGAAACACACCCCTGATCTGATCAGCAGCGCTTTCTTCCTCGTGTGTGTGTGTGTGTGTGTGTGTGTGTCTGGTGCAGAGGCAGTGGGAGAGTAAAGGCCAACCCAACATCGGGCCTTTGCCATCACGACAGGAGAACAGCAGGGAGTCCAGCTCGGCCAGGTACAGTCCTAGAGCCAGTTTCCCAGCGGACAGCTAACCTTCTCTCAAAGTTATGAACAAACCTTCTTCCAGGAACATTAATAGAATGTTTGTTTAAAATGATCTGGTCTTTAATTAAGGTTAGCACAGAAACTTTATTTAGATATCATTCATGGAAAACACATTTCTGAAACGTTTTAGTTGGACTAATGTCTAATGTTTTTTCAGAGAACATTCCAAAGTAACATTCCAATAATGACTGAAGAATGAGACGGTGGAATGTTCACTCAACGTTTGCATAACCAAGAGAACAAGTTTGAAAACATTTTTAAAACACGGACATTTTGAACATTCTGAAATAATATTTTCATTACATAATTGGAACGTTAGCAAAAGTTAGCTGCATTATACAAACCTTTTGCCATTAAAAACTACCGTCAGGATTTACTAAAGACACACAGTGAGAAACTAGCACTGAAAAGGCATGGACAAGTTATTTTTGTGGCTGACCTTATTTAATTTGCATTTGTAGGAGTTTCAGTAAATAAATGCAAAAAAATAATTATGTGGGAAAAATACAATTATACATAAATAAGGAAATAAAAGTATAAATACTCTATTTATTTATTTATTTGTTTATTTAATTTCTTTGTATATTTATTTATTATTTTGGCAGCTTTGGAATATGTGATCTTTTGATTCGGGAGAATAAGAATCCACCCCAAACACATTTTACATTACATTTACAATAGTACGCTTACAATGGAAGTCTTTTTCTTCCCACTTTCTGTCCTTTGCTGAATTTGGCACAGTCTACAGTATCTGGCACAGTCTAACACAGCATCATGAGTAAAAAGCATTGCGTGTGATTCCAGAGAAGCGCGGGCGTCCTGTCCGGAGTGTGCTGTTAAGATCCCGTCACTCCAGGCTCAGTGTGTGGAGTATAAGACTCTGTTTCAGGCTGCTAGTGTGGAGAGAGACCGACTGCTGGAGCTCACCAAGATACAGCACACCAGGTACACTCAGACGCTCTACAGTTACTGACAAC